>NW_026599423.1:0-57630 GCF_023634085.1 Falco cherrug | reverse complement strand
GCACCTTCCCCGGTGGAGGTGTGCATGGGGTGTGTTTGGAACATTTTGTCACCAGCCGAGTCCAAAATTCAGCGATTCCCCATCTCAGCCCAGAAAGCAGGTAGAACAAGTTTTGTGGTGCCTTTCAGCTGCCTACCGGGGTAGTGTAAAAACTACCAACAGAACTCGTTTCTGGCACCTTCCCTGGTGGAGTTGTGCATGGGGTGTGTTTGGAACATTTTGTTACCAGCCGAGTCCAAAATTCAGCCGTTCCCCATCTCAGCCCAGAAAGCAGGTAGAACAAGTTTTGTGGTGCCTTTCAGCTGCCTACCGGGGGGTAGTGTAAAAACTACCAACAGAACTCGTTTCTGGCACCTTCCCCGGTGGAGTTGTGCATGGGGTGTGTTTGGAACATTTTGTCACCAGCCGAGTCCAAAATTCAGCTATTCCCCATCTCAGCCCAGAAAGCAGGTACAACAAGTTTTGTGGTGCCTTTCTCTTGCCTACCGGGGTAGTGTAAAAACTACCAACAGAACTCGTTTCTGGCACCTTCCCCGGTGGAGTTGTGCATGGGGTGTGTTTGGAACATTTTGTCACCAGCCGAGTCCAAAATTCAGCCGTTCCCCATCTCAGCCCAGAAAGCAGGTAGAACAAGTTTTGTGGTGCCTTTCAGCTGCCTACCGGGATAGTGTAAAAACTACCAACAGAACTCGTTTCTGGCACCTTCCCCGGTGGAGGTGTGCATGGGGTGTGTTTGGAACATTTTGTCACCAGCTGAGTCGAAAATTCAGCGATTCCCCATCTCAGCCCCAGAAAGCAGGTAGAACAAGTTTTGTGGTGCCTTTCAGCTGCCTACCGGGGGTAGTGTAAAAACTACCAACAGAACTCGTTTCTGGCACCTTCCCCGGTGGAGTTGTGCATGGGGGTGTGTTTGGAACATTTTGTCACCAGCCGAGTCCAAAATTCAGCTATTCCCCATCTCAGCCCAGAAAGCAGGTAGAACAAGTTTTGTGGTGCCTTTCTCTTGCCTACCGGGGTAGTGTAAAAACTACCAACAGAACTCGTTTCTGGCACCTTCCCCGGTGGAGTTGTGCATGGGGTGTGTTTGGAACATTTTGTCAGCAGCCGAGTCCAAAATTCAGCGATTCCCCATCTCAGCCCAGAAAGCAGGTAGAACAAGTTTTGTGGTGCCTTTCAGCTGCCTACCGGGGGTAGTGTAAAAAACTACCAACAGAACTCGTTTCTGGCACCTTCCCCGGTGGAGTTGTGCATGGGGTGTGTTTGGAACATTTTGTCACCAGCCGAGTCCAAAATTCAGCGCTTCCCCATCTCAGCCCAGAAAGCAGGTAGAACAAGTTTTGTGGTGCCTTTCAGCTGCCTACCGGGGGGTAGTGTAAAAACTACCAACAGAACTCGTTTTTGGCACCTTCCCTGGTGGAGTTGTGCATGGGGTGTGTTTGGAACATTTTGTTACCAGCCGAGTCCAAAATTCAGCCGTTCCCCATCTCAGCCCAGAAAGCAGGTAGAACAAGTTTTGTGGTGCCTTTCAGCTGCCTACCGGGGTAGTGTAAAAACTACCAACAGAACTCGTTTCTGGCACCTTCCCCGGTGGAGGTGTGCATGGGGTGTGTTTGGAACATTTTGTCACCAGCCGAGTCCAAAATTCAGCGATTCTCCATCTCAGCCCAGAAAGCAGGTAGAACAAGTTTTGTGGTGCCTTTCTCTTGCCTACCGGGGTACTGTAAAAACTACCAACAGAACTCGTTTCTGGCACCTTCCCCGGTGGAGTTGTGCATGGGGTGTGTTTGGAACATTTTGTCACCAGCCGAGTCCAAAATTCAGCGATTCCCCATCTCAGCCCAGAAAGCAGGTAGAACAAGTTTTGTGGTGCCTTTCAGCTGCCTACCGGGGTAGTGTAAAAACTACCAACAGAACTCGTTTCTGGCACCTTCCCCGGTGGAGTTGTGCATGGGGTGTGTTTGGAACATTTTGTCACCAGCCGAGTCCAAAATTCAGCTATTCCCCATCTCAGCCCAGAAAGCAGGTACAACAAGTTTTGTGGTGCCTTTCAGCTGCCTACCGGGGTAGTGTAAAAACTACCAACAGAACTCGTTTCTGGCACCTTCCCCGGTGGAGTTGTGCATGGGGTGTGTTTGGAACATTTTGTCACCAGCCGAGTCCAAAATTCAGCGATTCCCCATCTCAGCCCAGAAAGCAGGTAGAACAAGTTTTGTGGTGCCTTTCAGCTGCCTACCGGGGTAGTGTAAAAACTACCAACAGAACTTGTTTCTGGCACCTTCCCCGGTGGAGTTGTGCATGGGGTGTGTTTGGAACATTTTGTCACCAGCCGAGTCCAAAATTCAGCGATTCCCCATCTCAGCCCAGAAAGCAGGTAGAACAAGTTTTGTGGTGCCTTTCTCTTGCCTACCGGGGTAGTGTAAAAACTACCAAAAGAACTCGTTTCTGGCGCCTTCCCCGGTGGAGTTGTGCATGGGGTGTGTTTGGAACATTTTGTCAGCAGCCGAGTCCAAAATTCAGCGCTTCCCCATCTCAGCCCAGAAAGCAGGTAGAACAAGTTTTGTGGTGCCTTTCAGCTGCCTACCGGGGTAGTGTAAAAACTACCAACAGAACTCGTTTCTGGCACCTTCCCTGGTGGAGTTGTGCATGGGGTGTGTTTGGAACATTTTGTCACCAGCCGAGTCCAAAATTCAGCTATTCCCCATCTCAGCCCAGAAAGCAGGTACAACAAGTTTTGTGGTGCCTTTCTCTTGCCTACCGGGGTAGTGTAAAAACTACCAACAGAACTCGTTTCTGGCACCTTCCCCGGTGGAGTTGTGCATGGGGTGTGTTTGGAACATTTTGTCACCAGCCGAGTCCAAAATTCAGCCGTTCCCCATCTCAGCCCAGAAAGCAGGTAGAACAAGTTTTGTGGTGCCTTTCAGCTGCCTACCGGGATAGTGTAAAAACTACCAACAGAACTCGTTTCTGGCACCTTCCCCGGTGGAGTTGTGCATGGGGTGTGTTTGGAACATTTTGTCACCAGCTGAGTCGAAAATTCAGCGATTCCCCATCTCAGCCCAGAAAGCAGGTAGAACAAGTTTTGTGGTGCCTTTCAGCTGCCTACCGGGGTAGTGTAAAAACTACCAACAGAACTCGTTTCTGGCACCTTCCCCGGTGGAGTTGTGCATGGGGTGTGTTTGGAACATTTTGTCACCAGCCGAGTCCAAAATTCAGCTGTTCCCCATCTCAGCCCAGAAAGCAGGTAGAACAAGTTTTGTGGTGCCTTTCTCTTGCCTACCGGGGTAGTGTAAAAACTACCAACAGAACTCGTTTCTGGCACCTTCCCCGGTGGAGTTGTGCATGGGGTGTGTTTGGAACATTTTGTCAGCAGCCGAGTCCAAAATTCAGCGATTCCCCATCTCAGCCCAGAAAGCAGGTAGAACAAGTTTTGTGGTGCCTTTCAGCTGCCTACCGGGGTAGTGTAAAAACTACCAACAGAACTCGTTTCTGGCACCTTCCCCGGTGGAGTTGTGCATGGGGTGTGTTTGGAACATTTTGTCACCAGCCGAGTCCAAAATTCAGCGATTCCCCATCTCAGCCCAGAAAGCAGGTAGAACAAGTTTTGTGGTGCCTTTCAGCTGCCTACCGGGGTAGTGTAAAAACTACCAACAGAACTCGTTTCTGGCACCTTCCCCGGAGGAGTTGTGCATGGGGTGTGTTTGGAACATTTTGTCACCAGCCGAGTCCAAAATTCAGCTATTCCCCATCTCAGCCCAGAAAGCAGGTACAACAAGTTTTGTGGTGCCTTTCTCTTGCCTACCGGGGTAGTGTAAAAACTACCAACAGAACTCGTTTCTGGCACCTTCCCCGGTGGAGTTGTGCATGGGGTGTGTTTGGAACATTTTGTCACCAGCCGAGTCCAAAATTCAGCCGTTCCCCATCTCAGCCCAGAAAGCAGGTAGAACAAGTTTTGTGGTGCCTTTCAGCTGCCTACCGGGATAGTGTAAAAACTACCAACAGAACTCGTTTCTGGCACCTTCCCCGGTGGAGTTGTGCATGGGGTGTGTTTGGAACATTTTGTCACCAGCTGAGTCGAAAATTCAGCGATTCCCCATCTCAGCCCAGAAAGCAGGTAGAACAAGTTTTGTGGTGCCTTTCAGCTGCCTACCGGGGTAGTGTAAAAACTACCAACAGAACTCGTTTCTGGCACCTTCCCCGGTGGAGTTGTGCATGGGGTGTGTTTGGAACATTTTGTCACCAGCCGAGTCCAAAATTCAGCTATTCCCCATCTCAGCCCAGAAAGCAGGTAGAACAAGTTTTGTGGTGCCTTTCTCTTGCCTACCGGGGTAGTGTAAAAACTACCAACAGAACTCGTTTCTGGCACCTTCCCCGGTGGAGTTGTGCATGGGGTGTGTTTGGAACATTTTGTCAGCAGCCGAGTCCAAAATTCAGCGATTCCCCATCTCAGCCCAGAAAGCAGGTAGAACAAGTTTTGTGGTGCCTTTCAGCTGCCTACCGGGGTAGTGTAAAAACTACCAACAGAACTCGTTTCTGGCACCTTCCCCGGTGGAGTTGTGCATGGGGTGTGTTTGGAACATTTTGTCACCAGCCGAGTCCAAAATTCAGCGCTTCCCCATCTCAGCCCAGAAAGCAGGTAGAACAAGTTTTGTGGTGCCTTTCAGCTGCCTACCGGGGTAGTGTAAAAACTACCAACAGAACTCGTTTCTGGCACCTTCCCTGGTGGAGTTGTGCATGGGGTGTGTTTGGAACATTTTGTTACCAGCCGAGTCCAAAATTCAGCCGTTCCCCATCTCAGCCCAGAAAGCAGGTAGAACAAGTTTTGTGGTGCCTTTCAGCTGCCTACCGGGGTAGTGTAAAAACTACCAACAGAACTCGTTTCTGGCACCTTCCCCGGTGGAGGTGTGCATGGGGTGTGTTTGGAACATTTTGTCACCAGCCGAGTCCAAAATTCAGCGATTCTCCATCTCAGCCCAGAAAGCAGGTAGAACAAGTTTTGTGGTGCCTTTCTCTTGCCTACCGGGGTACTGTAAAAACTACCAACAGAACTCGTTTCTGGCACCTTCCCCGGTGGAGTTGTGCATGGGGTGTGTTTGGAACATTTTGTCACCAGCCGAGTCCAAAATTCAGCGATTCCCCATCTCAGCCCAGAAAGCAGGTAGAACAAGTTTTGTGGTGCCTTTCAGCTGCCTACCGGGGTAGTGTAAAAACTACCAACAGAACTCGTTTCTGGCACCTTCCCCGGTGGAGTTGTGCATGGGGTGTGTTTGGAACATTTTGTCACCAGCCGAGTCCAAAATTCAGCTATTCCCCATCTCAGCCCAGAAAGCAGGTAGAACAAGTTTTGTGGTGCCTTTCAGCTGCCTACCGGGGTAGTGTAAAAACTACCAACAGAACTCGTTTCTGGCACCTTCCCCGGTGGAGTTGTGCATGGGGTGTGTTTGGAACATTTTGTCACCAGCCGAGTCCAAAATTCAGCGATTCCCCATCTCAGCCCAGAAAGCAGGTAGAACAAGTTTTGTGGTGCCTTTCAGCTGCCTACCGGGGTAGTGTAAAAACTACCAACAGAACTTGTTTCTGGCACCTTCCCCGGTGGAGTTGTGCATGGGGTGTGTTTGGAACATTTTGTCACCAGCCGAGTCCAAAATTCAGCGATTCCCCATCTCAGCCCAGAAAGCAGGTAGAACAAGTTTTGTGGTGCCTTTCTCTTGCCTACCGGGGTAGTGTAAAAACTACCAAAAGAACTCGTTTCTGGCGCCTTCCCCGGTGGAGTTGTGCATGGGGTGTGTTTGGAACATTTTGTCAGCAGCCGAGTCCAAAATTCAGCGCTTCCCCATCTCAGCCCAGAAAGCAGGTAGAACAAGTTTTGTGGTGCCTTTCAGCTGCCTACCGGGGTAGTGTAAAAACTACCAACAGAACTCGTTTCTGGCACCTTCCCTGGTGGAGTTGTGCATGGGGTGTGTTTGGAACATTTTGTCACCAGCCGAGTCCAAAATTCAGCTATTCCCCATCTCAGCCCAGAAAGCAGGTACAACAAGTTTTGTGGTGCCTTTCTCTTGCCTACCGGGGTAGTGTAAAAACTACCAACAGAACTCGTTTCTGGCACCTTCCCCGGTGGAGTTGTGCATGGGGTGTGTTTGGAACATTTTGTCACCAGCCGAGTCCAAAATTCAGCCGTTCCCCATCTCAGCCCAGAAAGCAGGTAGAACAAGTTTTGTGGTGCCTTTCAGCTGCCTACCGGGATAGTGTAAAAACTACCAACAGAACTCGTTTCTGGCACCTTCCCCGGTGGAGTTGTGCATGGGGTGTGTTTGGAACATTTTGTCACCAGCTGAGTCGAAAATTCAGCGATTCCCCATCTCAGCCCAGAAAGCAGGTAGAACAAGTTTTGTGGTGCCTTTCAGCTGCCTACCGGGGTAGTGTAAAAACTACCAACAGAACTCGTTTCTGGCACCTTCCCCGGTGGAGTTGTGCATGGGGTGTGTTTGGAACATTTTGTCACCAGCCGAGTCCAAAATTCAGCTGTTCCCCATCTCAGCCCAGAAAGCAGGTAGAACAAGTTTTGTGGTGCCTTTCTCTTGCCTACCGGGGTAGTGTAAAAACTACCAACAGAACTCGTTTCTGGCACCTTCCCCGGTGGAGTTGTGCATGGGGTGTGTTTGGAACATTTTGTCACCAGCCGAGTCCAAAATTCAGCGATTCCCCATCTCAGCCCAGAAAGCAGGTAGAACAAGTTTTGTGGTGCCTTTCTCTTGCCTACCGGGGTAGTGTAAAAACTACCAAAAGAACTCGTTTCTGGCGCCTTCCCCGGTGGAGTTGTGCATGGGGTGTGTTTGGAACATTTTGTCAGCAGCCGAGTCCAAAATTCAGCGCTTCCCCATCTCAGCCCAGAAAGCAGGTAGAACAAGTTTTGTGGTGCCTTTCAGCTGCCTACCGGGGTAGTGTAAAAACTACCAACAGAACTCGTTTCTGGCACCTTCCCTGGTGGAGTTGTGCATGGGGTGTGTTTGGAACATTTTGTCACCAGCCGAGTCCAAAATTCAGCTATTCCCCATCTCAGCCCAGAAAGCAGGTACAACAAGTTTTGTGGTGCCTTTCTCTTGCCTACCGGGGTAGTGTAAAAACTACCAACAGAACTCGTTTCTGGCACCTTCCCCGGTGGAGTTGTGCATGGGGTGTGTTTGGAACATTTTGTCACCAGCCGAGTCCAAAATTCAGCCGTTCCCCATCTCAGCCCAGAAAGCAGGTAGAACAAGTTTTGTGGTGCCTTTCAGCTGCCTACCGGGATAGTGTAAAAACTACCAACAGAACTCGTTTCTGGCACCTTCCCCGGTGGAGTTGTGCATGGGGTGTGTTTGGAACATTTTGTCACCAGCTGAGTCGAAAATTCAGCGATTCCCCATCTCAGCCCAGAAAGCAGGTAGAACAAGTTTTGTGGTGCCTTTCAGCTGCCTACCGGGGTAGTGTAAAAACTACCAACAGAACTCGTTTCTGGCACCTTCCCCGGTGGAGTTGTGCATGGGGTGTGTTTGGAACATTTTGTCACCAGCCGAGTCCAAAATTCAGCTGTTCCCCATCTCAGCCCAGAAAGCAGGTAGAACAAGTTTTGTGGTGCCTTTCTCTTGCCTACCGGGGTAGTGTAAAAACTACCAACAGAACTCGTTTCTGGCACCTTCCCCGGTGGAGTTGTGCATGGGGTGTGTTTGGAACATTTTGTCAGCAGCCGAGTCCAAAATTCAGCGATTCCCCATCTCAGCCCAGAAAGCAGGTAGAACAAGTTTTGTGGTGCCTTTCAGCTGCCTACCGGGGTAGTGTAAAAACTACCAACAGAACTCGTTTCTGGCACCTTCCCCGGTGGAGTTGTGCATGGGGTGTGTTTGGAACATTTTGTCACCAGCCGAGTCCAAAATTCAGCGATTCCCCATCTCAGCCCAGAAAGCAGGTAGAACAAGTTTTGTGGTGCCTTTCAGCTGCCTACCGGGGTAGTGTAAAAACTACCAACAGAACTCGTTTCTGGCACCTTCCCCGGAGGAGTTGTGCATGGGGTGTGTTTGGAACATTTTGTCACCAGCCGAGTCCAAAATTCAGCTATTCCCCATCTCAGCCCAGAAAGCAGGTACAACAAGTTTTGTGGTGCCTTTCTCTTGCCTACCGGGGTAGTGTAAAAACTACCAACAGAACTCGTTTCTGGCACCTTCCCCGGTGGAGTTGTGCATGGGGTGTGTTTGGAACATTTTGTCACCAGCCGAGTCCAAAATTCAGCCGTTCCCCATCTCAGCCCAGAAAGCAGGTAGAACAAGTTTTGTGGTGCCTTTCAGCTGCCTACCGGGATAGTGTAAAAACTACCAACAGAACTCGTTTCTGGCACCTTCCCCGGTGGAGTTGTGCATGGGGTGTGTTTGGAACATTTTGTCACCAGCTGAGTCGAAAATTCAGCGATTCCCCATCTCAGCCCAGAAAGCAGGTAGAACAAGTTTTGTGGTGCCTTTCAGCTGCCTACCGGGGTAGTGTAAAAACTACCAACAGAACTCGTTTCTGGCACCTTCCCCGGTGGAGTTGTGCATGGGGTGTGTTTGGAACATTTTGTCACCAGCCGAGTCCAAAATTCAGCTATTCCCCATCTCAGCCCAGAAAGCAGGTAGAACAAGTTTTGTGGTGCCTTTCTCTTGCCTACCGGGGTAGTGTAAAAACTACCAACAGAACTCGTTTCTGGCACCTTCCCCGGTGGAGTTGTGCATGGGGTGTGTTTGGAACATTTTGTCAGCAGCCGAGTCCAAAATTCAGCGATTCCCCATCTCAGCCCAGAAAGCAGGTAGAACAAGTTTTGTGGTGCCTTTCAGCTGCCTACCGGGGTAGTGTAAAAACTACCAACAGAACTCGTTTCTGGCACCTTCCCCGGTGGAGTTGTGCATGGGGTGTGTTTGGAACATTTTGTCACCAGCCGAGTCCAAAATTCAGCGCTTCCCCATCTCAGCCCAGAAAGCAGGTAGAACAAGTTTTGTGGTGCCTTTCAGCTGCCTACCGGGGTAGTGTAAAAACTACCAACAGAACTCGTTTCTGGCACCTTCCCTGGTGGAGTTGTGCATGGGGTGTGTTTGGAACATTTTGTTACCAGCCGAGTCCAAAATTCAGCCGTTCCCCATCTCAGCCCAGAAAGCAGGTAGAACAAGTTTTGTGGTGCCTTTCAGCTGCCTACCGGGGTAGTGTAAAAACTACCAACAGAACTCGTTTCTGGCACCTTCCCCGGTGGAGGTGTGCATGGGGTGTGTTTGGAACATTTTGTCACCAGCCGAGTCCAAAATTCAGCGATTCTCCATCTCAGCCCAGAAAGCAGGTAGAACAAGTTTTGTGGTGCCTTTCTCTTGCCTACCGGGGTACTGTAAAAACTACCAACAGAACTCGTTTCTGGCACCTTCCCCGGTGGAGTTGTGCATGGGGTGTGTTTGGAACATTTTGTCACCAGCCGAGTCCAAAATTCAGCGATTCCCCATCTCAGCCCAGAAAGCAGGTAGAACAAGTTTTGTGGTGCCTTTCAGCTGCCTACCGGGGTAGTGTAAAAACTACCAACAGAACTCGTTTCTGGCACCTTCCCCGGTGGAGTTGTGCATGGGGTGTGTTTGGAACATTTTGTCACCAGCCGAGTCCAAAATTCAGCTATTCCCCATCTCAGCCCAGAAAGCAGGTAGAACAAGTTTTGTGGTGCCTTTCAGCTGCCTACCGGGGTAGTGTAAAAACTACCAACAGAACTCGTTTCTGGCACCTTCCCCGGTGGAGTTGTGCATGGGGTGTGTTTGGAACATTTTGTCACCAGCCGAGTCCAAAATTCAGCGATTCCCCATCTCAGCCCAGAAAGCAGGTAGAACAAGTTTTGTGGTGCCTTTCAGCTGCCTACCGGGGTAGTGTAAAAACTACCAACAGAACTTGTTTCTGGCACCTTCCCCGGTGGAGTTGTGCATGGGGTGTGTTTGGAACATTTTGTCACCAGCCGAGTCCAAAATTCAGCGATTCCCCATCTCAGCCCAGAAAGCAGGTAGAACAAGTTTTGTGGTGCCTTTCTCTTGCCTACCGGGGTAGTGTAAAAACTACCAAAAGAACTCGTTTCTGGCGCCTTCCCCGGTGGAGTTGTGCATGGGGTGTGTTTGGAACATTTTGTCAGCAGCCGAGTCCAAAATTCAGCGCTTCCCCATCTCAGCCCAGAAAGCAGGTAGAACAAGTTTTGTGGTGCCTTTCAGCTGCCTACCGGGGTAGTGTAAAAACTACCAACAGAACTCGTTTCTGGCACCTTCCCTGGTGGAGTTGTGCATGGGGTGTGTTTGGAACATTTTGTCACCAGCCGAGTCCAAAATTCAGCTATTCCCCATCTCAGCCCAGAAAGCAGGTACAACAAGTTTTGTGGTGCCTTTCTCTTGCCTACCGGGGTAGTGTAAAAACTACCAACAGAACTCGTTTCTGGCACCTTCCCCGGTGGAGTTGTGCATGGGGTGTGTTTGGAACATTTTGTCACCAGCCGAGTCCAAAATTCAGCCGTTCCCCATCTCAGCCCAGAAAGCAGGTAGAACAAGTTTTGTGGTGCCTTTCAGCTGCCTACCGGGATAGTGTAAAAACTACCAACAGAACTCGTTTCTGGCACCTTCCCCGGTGGAGTTGTGCATGGGGTGTGTTTGGAACATTTTGTCACCAGCTGAGTCGAAAATTCAGCGATTCCCCATCTCAGCCCAGAAAGCAGGTAGAACAAGTTTTGTGGTGCCTTTCAGCTGCCTACCGGGGTAGTGTAAAAACTACCAACAGAACTCGTTTCTGGCACCTTCCCCGGTGGAGTTGTGCATGGGGTGTGTTTGGAACATTTTGTCACCAGCCGAGTCCAAAATTCAGCTGTTCCCCATCTCAGCCCAGAAAGCAGGTAGAACAAGTTTTGTGGTGCCTTTCTCTTGCCTACCGGGGTAGTGTAAAAACTACCAACAGAACTCGTTTCTGGCACCTTCCCCGGTGGAGTTGTGCATGGGGTGTGTTTGGAACATTTTGTCACCAGCCGAGTCCAAAATTCAGCGATTCCCCATCTCAGCCCAGAAAGCAGGTAGAACAAGTTTTGTGGTGCCTTTCAGCTGCCTACCGGGGTAGTGTAAAAACTACCAACAGAACTCGTTTCTGGCACCTTCCCCGGTGGAGTTGTGCATGGGGTGTGTTTGGAACATTTTGTCACCAGCCGAGTCCAAAATTCAGCGATTCCCCATCTCAGCCCAGAAAGCAGGTAGAACAAGTTTTGTGGTGCCTTTCAGCTGCCTACCGGGGTAGTGTAAAAACTACCAACAGAACTCGTTTCTGGCACCTTCCCTGGTGGAGTTGTGCATGGGGTGTGTTTGGAACATTTTGTTACCAGCCGAGTCCAAAATTCAGCCGTTCCCCATCTCAGCCCAGAAAGCAGGTAGAACAAGTTTTGTGGTGCCTTTCAGCTGCCTACCGGGGTAGTGTAAAAACTACCAACAGAACTCGTTTCTGGCACCTTCCCCGGTGGAGGTGTGCATGGGGTGTGTTTGGAACATTTTGTCACCAGCCGAGTCCAAAATTCAGCGATTCCCCATCTCAGCCCAGAAAGCAGGTAGAACAAGTTTTGTGGTGCCTTTCAGCTGCCTACCGGGGTAGTGTAAAAACTACCAACAGAACTCGTTTCTGGCACCTTCCCTGGTGGAGTTGTGCATGGGGTGTGTTTGGAACATTTTGTTACCAGCCGAGTCCAAAATTCAGCTGTTCCCCATCTCAGCCCAGAAAGCAGGTAGAACAAGTTTTGTGGTGCCTTTCAGCTGCCTACCGGGGTAGTGTAAAAACTACCAACAGAACTCGTTTCTGGCACCTTCCCCGGTGGAGTTGTGCATGGGGTGTGTTTGGAACATTTTGTCACCAGCCGAGTCCAAAATTCAGCGATTCCCCATCTCAGCCCAGAAAGCAGGTAGAACAAGTTTTGTGGTGCCTTTCTCTTGCCTACCGGGGTACTGTAAAAACTACCAACAGAACTCGTTTCTGGCACCTTCCCCGGTGGAGTTGTGCATGGGGTGTGTTTGGAACATTTTGTCACCAGCCGAGTCCAAAATTCAGCGATTCCCCATCTCAGCCCAGAAAGCAGGTAGAACAAGTTTTGTGGTGCCTTTCAGCTGCCTACCGGGGTAGTGTAAAAACTACCAACAGAACTCGTTTCTGGCACCTTCCCCGGTGGAGTTGTGCATGGGGTGTGTTTGGAACATTTTGTCACCAGCCGAGTCCAAAATTCAGCTATTCCCCATCTCAGCCCAGAAAGCAGGTACAACAAGTTTTGTGGTGCCTTTCAGCTGCCTACCGGGGTAGTGTAAAAACTACCAACAGAACTCGTTTCTGGCACCTTCCCCGGTGGAGTTGTGCATGGGGTGTGTTTGGAACATTTTGTCACCAGCCGAGTCCAAAATTCAGCGATTCCCCATCTCAGCCCAGAAAGCAGGTAGAACAAGTTTTTTGGTGCCTTTCAGCTGCCTACCGGGGTAGTGTAAAAACTACCAACAGAACTCGTTTCTGGCACCTTCCCCGGTGGAGTTGTGCATGGGGTGTGTTTGGAACATTTTGTCACCAGCCGAGTCCAAAATTCAGCGATTCCCCATCTCAGCCCAGAAAGCAGGTAGAACAAGTTTTGTGGTGCCTTTCTCTTGCCTACCGGGGTAGTGTAAAAACTACCAACAGAACTCGTTTCTGGCACCTTCCCCGGTGGAGTTGTGCAGGGGGTGTGTTTGGAACATTTTGTCACCAGCCGAGTCCAAAATTCAGCGATTCCCCATCTCAGCCCAGAAAGCAGGTAGAACAAGTTTTGTGGTGCCTTTCAGCTGCCTACCGGGGTAGTGTAAAAACTACCAACAGAACTCGTTTCTGGCACCTTCCCCGGTGGAGTTGTGCATGGGGTGTGTTTGGAACATTTTGTCACCAGCCGAGTCCAAAATTCAGCTATTCCCCATCTCAGCCCAGAAAGCAGGTACAACAAGTTTTGTGGTGCCTTTCTCTTGCCTACCGGGGTAGTGTAAAAACTACCAACAGAACTCGTTTCTGGCACCTTCCCCGGTGGAGTTGTGCATGGGGTGTGTTTGGAACATTTTGTCACCAGCCGAGTCCAAAATTCAGCCGTTCCCCATCTCAGCCCAGAAAGCAGGTAGAACAAGTTTTGTGGTGCCTTTCAGCTGCCTACCGGGGTAGTGTAAAAACTACCAACAGAACTCGTTTCTGGCACCTTCCCCGGTGGAGTTGTGCATGGGGTGTGTTTGGAACATTTTGTCACCAGCTGAGTCGAAAATTCAGCGATTCCCCATCTCAGCCCAGAAAGCAGGTAGAACAAGTTTTGTGGTGCCTTTCAGCTGCCTACCGGGGTAGTGTAAAAACTACCAACAGAACTCGTTTCTGGCACCTTCCCCGGTGGAGTTGTGCATGGGGTGTGTTTGGAACATTTTGTCACCAGCCGAGTCCAAAATTCAGCTATTCCCCATCTCAGCCCAGAAAGCAGGTAGAACAAGTTTTGTGGTGCCTTTCTCTTGCCTACCGGGGTAGTGTAAAAACTACCAACAGAACTCGTTTCTGGCACCTTCCCCGGTGGAGTTGTGCATGGGGTGTGTTTGGAACATTTTGTCACCAGCCGAGTCCAAAATTCAGCGATTCCCCATCTCAGCCCAGAAAGCAGGTAGAACAAGTTTTGTGGTGCCTTTCAGCTGCCTACCGGGGTAGTGTAAAAACTACCAACAGAACTCGTTTCTGGCACCTTCCCCGGTGGAGTTGTGCATGGGGTGTGTTTGGAACATTTTGTCACCAGCCGAGTCCAAAATTCAGCGATTCCCCATCTCAGCCCAGAAAGCAGGTACAACAAGTTTTGTGGTGCCTTTCAGCTGCCTACCGGGGTAGTGTAAAAACTACCAACAGAACTCGTTTCTGGCACCTTCCCTGGTGGAGTTGTGCATGGGGTGTGTTTGGAACATTTTGTTACCAGCCGAGTCCAAAATTCAGCCGTTCCCCATCTCAGCCCAGAAAGCAGGTACAACAAGTTTTGTGGTGCCTTTCAGCTGCCTACCGGGGTAGTGTAAAAACTACCAACAGAACTCGTTTCTGGCACCTTCCCCGGTGGAGTTGTGCATGGGGTGTGTTTGGAACATTTTGTCACCAGCCGAGTCCAAAATTCAGCGATTCTCCATCTCAGCCCAGAAAGCAGGTAGAACAAGTTTTGTGGTGCCTTTCTCTTGCCTACCGGGGTACTGTAAAAACTACCAACAGAACTCGTTTCTGGCACCTTCCCCGGTGGAGTTGTGCATGGGGTGTGTTTGGAACATTTTGTCACCAGCCGAGTCCAAAATTCAGCGATTCCCCATCTCAGCCCAGAAAGCAGGTAGAACAAGTTTTGTGGTGCCTTTCAGCTGCCTACCGGGGTAGTGTAAAAACTACCAACAGAACTCGTTTCTGGCACCTTCCCCGGTGGAGTTGTGCATGGGGTGTGTTTGGAACATTTTGTCACCAGCCGAGTCCAAAATTCAGCTATTCCCCATCTCAGCCCAGAAAGCAGGTAGAACAAGTTTTGTGGTGCCTTTCAGCTGCCTACCGGGGTAGTGTAAAAACTACCAACAGAACTCGTTTCTGGCACCTTCCCCGGTGGAGTTGTGCATGGGGTGTGTTTGGAACATTTTGTCACCAGCCGAGTCCAAAATTCAGCGATTCCCCATCTCAGCCCAGAAAGCAGGTAGAACAAGTTTTGTGGTGCCTTTCAGCTGCCTACCGGGGTAGTGTAAAAACTACCAACAGAACTCGTTTCTGGCACCTTCCCCGGTGGAGTTGTGCATGGGGTGTGTTTGGAACATTTTGTCACCAGCCGAGTCCAAAATTCAGCTATTCCCCATCTCAGCCCAGAAAGCAGGTAGAACAACTTTTGTGGTGCCTTTCTCTTGCCTACCGGGGTAGTGTAAAAACTACCAACAGAACTCGTTTCTGGCACCTTCCCCGGTGGAGTTGTGCATGGGGTGTGTTTGGAACATTTTGTCAGCAGCCGAGTCCAAAATTCAGCGCTTCCCCATCTCAGCCCAGAAAGCAGGTAGAACAAGTTTTGTGGTGCCTTTCAGCTGCCTACCGGGGTAGTGTAAAAACTACCAACAGAACTCCTGTCTGGCACCTTCCCCGGTGGAGTTGTGCATGGGGTGTGTTTGGAACATTTTGTCACCAGCCGAGTCCAAAATTCAGCTATTCCCCATCTCAGCCCAGAAAGCAGGTACAACAAGTTTTGTGGTGCCTTTCTCTTGCCTACCGGGGTAGTGTAAAAACTACCAACAGAACTCGTTTCTGGCACCTTCCCCGGTGGAGTTGTGCATGGGGTGTGTTTGGAACATTTTGTCACCAGCCGAGTCCAAAATTCAGCCGTTCCCCATCTCAGCCCAGAAAGCAGGTAGAACAAGTTTTGTGGTGCCTTTCAGCTGCCTACCGGGGTAGTGTAAAAACTACCAACAGAACTTGTTTCTGGCACCTTCCCCGGTGGAGTTGTGCATGGGGTGTGTTTGGAACATTTTGTCACCAGCCGAGTCCAAAATTCAGCGATTCCCCATCTCAGCCCAGAAAGCAGGTAGAACAAGTTTTGTGGTGCCTTTCTCTTGCCTACCGGGGTAGTGTAAAAACTACCAAAAGAACTCGTTTCTGGCACCTTCCCCGGTGGAGTTGTGCATGGGGTGTGTTTGGAACATTTTGTCAGCAGCCGAGTCCAAAATTCAGCGCTTCCCCATCTCAGCCCAGAAAGCAGGTAGAACAAGTTTTGTGGTGCCTTTCAGCTGCCTACCGGGGTAGTGTAAAAAGTACTAAGAGATCTCCTGTCTGGCACCTTCCCCGGTGGAGTTGTGCATGGGGTGTGTTTGGAACATTTTGTCACCAGCCGAGTCCAAAATTCAGCTATTCCCCATCTCAGCCCAGAAAGCAGGTACAACAAGTTTTGTGGTGCCTTTCTCTTGCCTACCGGGGTAGTGTAAAAACTACCAACAGAACTCGTTTCTGGCACCTTCCCCGGTGGAGTTGTGCATGGGGTGTGTTTGGAACATTTTGTCACCAGCCGAGTCCAAAATTCAGCCGTTCCCCATCTCAGCCCAGAAAGCAGGTAGAACAAGTTTTGTGGTGCCTTTCAGCTGCCTACCGGGATAGTGTAAAAACTACCAACAGAACTCGTTTCTGGCACCTTCCCCGGTGGAGTTGTGCATGGGGTGTGTTTGGAACATTTTGTCACCAGCTGAGTCGAAAATTCAGCGATTCCCCATCTCAGCCCAGAAAGCAGGTAGAACAAGTTTTGTGGTGCCTTTCAGCTGCCTACCGGGGTAGTGTAAAAACTACCAACAGAACTCGTTTCTGGCACCTTCCCCGGTGGAGTTGTGCATGGGGTGTGTTTGGAACATTTTGTCACCAGCCGAGTCCAAAATTCAGCTGTTCCCCATCTCAGCCCAGAAAGCAGGTAGAACAAGTTTTGTGGTGCCTTTCTCTTGCCTACCGGGGTAGTGTAAAAACTACCAACAGAACTCGTTTCTGGCACCTTCCCCGGTGGAGTTGTGCATGGGGTGTGTTTGGAACATTTTGTCAGCAGCCGAGTCCAAAATTCAGCGATTCCCCATCTCAGCCCAGAAAGCAGGTAGAACAAGTTTTGTGGTGCCTTTCAGCTGCCTACCGGGGTAGTGTAAAAACTACCAACAGAACTCGTTTCTGGCACCTTCCCCGGTGGAGTTGTGCATGGGGTGTGTTTGGAACATTTTGTCACCAGCCGAGTCCAAAATTCAGCGATTCCCCATCTCAGCCCAGAAAGCAGGTAGAACAAGTTTTGTGGTGCCTTTCAGCTGCCTACCGGGGTAGTGTAAAAACTACCAACAGAACTCGTTTCTGGCACCTTCCCTGGTGGAGTTGTGCATGGGGTGTGTTTGGAACATTTTGTTACCAGCCGAGTCCAAAATTCAGCCGTTCCCCATCTCAGCCCAGAAAGCAGGTAGAACAAGTTTTGTGGTGCCTTTCAGCTGCCTACCGGGGTAGTGTAAAAACTACCAACAGAACTCGTTTCTGGCACCTTCCCCGGTGGAGGTGTGCATGGGGTGTGTTTGGAACATTTTGTCACCAGCCGAGTCCAAAATTCAGCGATTCCCCATCTCAGCCCAGAAAGCAGGTAGAACAAGTTTTGTGGTGCCTTTCAGCTGCCTACCGGGGTAGTGTAAAAACTACCAACAGAACTCGTTTCTGGCACCTTCCCTGGTGGAGTTGTGCATGGGGTGTGTTTGGAACATTTTGTTACCAGCCGAGTCCAAAATTCAGCCGTTCCCCATCTCAGCCCAGAAAGCAGGTAGAACAAGTTTTGTGGTGCCTTTCAGCTGCCTACCGGGGTAGTGTAAAAACTACCAACAGAACTCGTTTCTGGCACCTTCCCCGGTGGAGTTGTGCATGGGGTGTGTTTGGAACATTTTGTCACCAGCCGAGTCCAAAATTCAGCGATTCTCCATCTCAGCCCAGAAAGCAGGTAGAACAAGTTTTGTGGTGCCTTTCTCTTGCCTACCGGGGTACTGTAAAAACTACCAACAGAACTCGTTTCTGGCACCTTCCCCGGTGGAGTTGTGCATGGGGTGTGTTTGGAACATTTTGTCACCAGCCGAGTCCAAAATTCAGCGATTCCCCATCTCAGCCCAGAAAGCAGGTAGAACAAGTTTTGTGGTGCCTTTCAGCTGCCTACCGGGGTAGTGTAAAAACTACCAACAGAACTCGTTTCTGGCACCTTCCCCGGTGGAGTTGTGCATGGGGTGTGTTTGGAACATTTTGTCAGCAGCCGAGTCCAAAATTCAGCTATTCCCCATCTCAGCCCAGAAAGCAGGTACAACAAGTTTTGTGGTGCCTTTCAGCTGCCTACCGGGGTAGTGTAAAAACTACCAACAGAACTCGTTTCTGGCACCTTCCCCGGTGGAGTTGTGCATGGGGTGTGTTTGGAACATTTTGTCACCAGCCGAGTCCAAAATTCAGCGATTCCCCATCTCAGCCCAGAAAGCAGGTAGAACAAGTTTTTTGGTGCCTTTCAGCTGCCTACCGGGGTAGTGTAAAAACTACCAACAGAACTCGTTTCTGGCACCTTCCCCGGTGGAGTTGTGCATGGGGTGTGTTTGGAACATTTTGTCACCAGCCGAGTCCAAAATTCAGCTATTCCCCATCTCAGCCCAGAAAGCAGGTAGAACAAGTTTTGTGGTGCCTTTCTCTTGCCTACCGGGGTAGTGTAAAAACTACCAACAGAACTCGTTTCTGGCACCTTCCCCGGTGGAGTTGTGCATGGGGTGTGTTTGGAACATTTTGTCAGCAGCCGAGTCCAAAATTCAGCGATTCCCCATCTCAGCCCAGAAAGCAGGTAGAACAAGTTTTGTGGTGCCTTTCAGCTGCCTACCGGGGTAGTGTAAAAACTACCAACAGAACTCGTTTCTGGCACCTTCCCCGGTGGAGTTGTGCATGGGGTGTGTTTGGAACATTTTGTCACCAGCCGAGTCCAAAATTCAGCGATTCCCCATCTCAGCCCAGAAAGCAGGTAGAACAAGTTTTGTGGTGCCTTTCAGCTGCCTACCGGGGTAGTGTAAAAACTACCAACAGAACTCGTTTCTGGCACCTTCCCTGGTGGAGTTGTGCATGGGGTGTGTTTGGAACATTTTGTTACCAGCCGAGTCCAAAATTCAGCCGTTCCCCATCTCAGCCCAGAAAGCAGGTAGAACAAGTTTTGTGGTGCCTTTCAGCTGCCTACCGGGGTAGTGTAAAAACTACCAACAGAACTCGTTTCTGGCACCTTCCCCGGTGGAGTTGTGCATGGGGTGTGTTTGGAACATTTTGTCACCAGCCGAGTCCAAAATTCAGCGCTTCCCCATCTCAGCCCAGAAAGCAGGTAGAACAAGTTTTGTGGTGCCTTTCTCTTGCCTACCGGGGTACTGTAAAAACTACCAACAGAACTCGTTTCTGGCACCTTCCCCGGTGGAGTTGTGCATGGGGTGTGTTTGGAACATTTTGTCACCAGCCGAGTCCAAAATTCAGCGATTCCCCATCTCAGCCCAGAAAGCAGGTAGAACAAGTTTTGTGGTGCCTTTCAGCTGCCTACCGGGGTAGTGTAAAAACTACCAACAGAACTCGTTTCTGGCACCTTCCCCGGTGGAGTTGTGCATGGGGTGTGTTTGGAACATTTTGTCACCAGCCGAGTCCAAAATTCAGCTATTCCCCATCTCAGCCCAGAAAGCAGGTACAACAAGTTTTGTGGTGCCTTTCAGCTGCCTACCGGGGTAGTGTAAAAACTACCAACAGAACTCGTTTCTGGCACCTTCCCCGGTGGAGTTGTGCATGGGGTGTGTTTGGAACATTTTGTCACCAGCCGAGTCCAAAATTCAGCGATTCCCCATCTCAGCCCAGAAAGCAGGTAGAACAAGTTTTTTGGTGCCTTTCAGCTGCCTACCGGGGTAGTGTAAAAACTACCAACAGAACTTGTTTCTGGCACCTTCCCCGGTGGAGTTGTGCATGGGGTGTGTTTGGACATTTTGTCACCAGCCGAGTCCAAAATTCAGCGATTCCCCATCTCAGCCCAGAAAGCAGGTAGAACAAGTTTTGTGGTGCCTTTCAGCTGCCTACCGGGGTAGTGTAAAAACTACCAAAAGAACTCGTTTCTGGCACCTTCCCTGGTGGAGTTGTGCATGGGGTGTGTTTGGAACATTTTGTCAGCAGCCAAGTCCAAAATTCAGCGCTTCCCCATCTCAGCCCAGAAAGCAGGTAGAACAAGTTTTGTGGTGCCTTTCAGCTGCCTACCGGGGTAGTGTAAAAAGTACTAAGAGATCTCCTGTCTGGCACCTTCCCCGGTGGAGTTGTGCATGGGGTGTGTTTGGAACATTTTGTCACCAGCCGAGTCCAAAATTCAGCTATTCCCCATCTCAGCCCAGAAAGCAGGTAGAACAAGTTTTGTGGTGCCTTTCAGCTGCCTACCGGGGTAGTGTAAAAACTACCAACAGAACTTGTTTCTGGCACCTTCCCCGGTGGAGTTGTGCATGGGGTGTGTTTGGAACATTTTGTCACCAGCCGAGTCCAAAATTCAGCCGTTCCCCATCTCAGCCCAGAAAGCAGGTAGAACAAGTTTTGTGGTGCCTTTCAGCTGCCTACCGGGGTAGTGTAAAAACTACCAACAGAACTCGTTTCTGGCACCTTCCCCGGTGGAGTTGTGCATGGGGTGTGTTTGGAACATTTTGTCACCAGCTGAGTCGAAAATTCAGCGATTCCCCATCTCAGCCCAGAAAGCAGGTAGAACAAGTTTTGTGGTGCCTTTCAGCTGCCTACCGGGGTAGTGTAAAAACTACCAACAGAACTCGTTTCTGGCACCTTCCCCGGTGGAGTTGTGCATGGGGTGTGTTTGGAACATTTTGTCACCAGCCGAGTCCAAAATTCAGCTATTCCCCATCTCAGCCCAGAAAGCAGGTAGAACAAGTTTTGTGGTGCCTTTCTCTTGCCTACCGGGGTAGTGTAAAAACTACCAACAGAACTCGTTTCTGGCACCTTCCCCGGTGGAGTTGTGCATGGGGTGTGTTTGGAACATTTTGTCACCAGCCGAGTCCAAAATTCAGCGATTCCCCATCTCAGCCCAGAAAGCAGGTAGAACAAGTTTTGTGGTGCCTTTCAGCTGCCTACCGGGGTAGTGTAAAAACTACCAACAGAACTCATTTCTGGCACCTTCCCCGGTGGAGTTGTGCATGGGGTGTGTTTGGAACATTTTGTCACCAGCCGAGTCCAAAATTCAGCGATTCCCCATCTCAGCCCAGAAAGCAGGTAGAACAAGTTTTGTGGTGCCTTTCAGCTGCCTACCGGGGTAGTGTAAAAACTACCAACAGAACTCGTTTCTGGCACCTTCCCTGGTGGAGTTGTGCATGGGGTGTATTTGGAATATTTTGTTACCAGCCGAGTCCAAAATTCAGCCGTTCCCCATCTCAGCCCAGAAAGCAGGTAGAACAAGTTTTGTGGTGCCTTTCAGCTGCCTACCGGGGTAGTGTAAAAACTACCAACAGAACTCGTTTCTGGCACCTTCCCCGGTGGAGGTGTGCATGGGGTGTGTTTGGAACATTTTGTCACCAGCCGAGTCCAAAATTCAGCGATTCTCCATCTCAGCCCAGAAAGCAGGTAGAACAAGTTTTGTGGTGCCTTTCAGCTGCCTACCGGGGTAGTGTAAAAACTACCAACAGAACTCGTTTCTGGCACCTTCCCTGGTGGAGTTGTGCATGGGGTGTGTTTGGAACATTTTGTTACCAGCCGAGTCCAAAATTCAGCGATTCCCCATCTCAGCCCAGAAAGCAGGTAGAACAAGTTTTGTGGTGCCTTTCAGCTGCCTACCGGGGTAGTGTAAAAACTACCAACAGAACTCGTTTCTGGCACCTTCCCCGGTGGAGGTGTGCATGGGGTGTGTTTGGAACATTTTGTCACCAGCCGAGTCCAAAATTCAGCGATTCTCCATCTCAGCCCAGAAAGCAGGTAGAACAACTTTTGTGGTGCCTTTCTCTTGCCTACCGGGGTAGTGTAAAAACTACCAACAGAACTCGTTTCTGGCACCTTCCCCGGTGGAGTTGTGCATGGGGTGTGTTTGGAACATTTTGTCAGCAGCCGAGTCCAAAATTCAGCGATTCCCCATCTCAGCCCAGAAAGCAGGTAGAACAAGTTTTGTGGTGCCTTTCAGCTGCCTACCGGGGTAGTGTAAAAACTACCAACAGAACTCGTTTCTGGCACCTTCCCCGGTGGAGTTGTGCATGGGGTGTGTTTGGAACATTTTGTCACCAGCCGAGTCCAAAATTCAGCGATTCCCCATCTCAGCCCAGAAAGCAGGTAGAACAAGTTTTGTGGTGCCTTTCAGCTGCCTACCGGGGTAGTGTAAAAACTACCAACAGAACTCGTTTCTGGCACCTTCCCTGGTGGAGTTGTGCATGGGGTGTGTTTGGAACATTTTGTTACCAGCCGAGTCCAAAATTCAGCCGTTCCCCATCTCAGCCCAGAAAGCAGGTAGAACAAGTTTTGTGGTGCCTTTCAGCTGCCTACCGGGGTAGTGTAAAAACTACCAACAGAACTCGTTTCTGGCACCTTCCCCGGTGGAGTTGTGCATGGGGTGTGTTTGGAACATTTTGTCACCAGCCGAGTCCAAAATTCAGCGATTCTCCATCTCAGCCCAGAAAGCAGGTAGAACAACTTTTGTGGTGCCTTTCTCTTGCCTACCGGGGTAGTGTAAAAACTACCAACAGAACTCGTTTCTGGCACCTTCCCCGGTGGAGTTGTGCATGGGGTGTGTTTGGAACATTTTGTCACCAGCCGAGTCCAAAATTCAGCGATTCCCCATCTCAGCCCAGAAAGCAGGTAGAACAAGTTTTGTGGTGCCTTTCAGCTGCCTACCGGGGTAGTGTAAAAACTACCAACAGAACTCGTTTCTGGCACCTTCCCCGGTGGAGTTGTGCATGGGGTGTGTTTGGAACATTTTGTCACCAGCCGAGTCCAAAATTCAGCTATTCCCCATCTCAGCTCAGAAAGCAGGTAGAACAAGTTTTGTGGTGCCTTTCAGCTGCCTACCGGGGTAGTGTAAAAACTACCAACAGAACTCGTTTCTGGCACCTTCCCCGGTGGAGTTGTGCATGGGGTGTGTTTGGAACATTTTGTCACCAGCCGAGTCCAAAATTCAGCGATTCCCCATCTCAGCCCAGAAAGCAGGTAGAACAAGTTTTATGGTGCCTTTCTCTTGCCTACCGGGGTAGTGTAAAAACTACCAACAGAACTCGTTTCTGGCACCTTCCCTGGTGGAGTTGTGCATGGGGTGTGTTTGGAACATTTTGTTACCAGCCGAGTCCAAAATTCAGCCGTTCCCCATCTCAGCCCAGAAAGCAGGTAGAACAAGTTTTGTGGTGCCTTTCAGCTGCCTACCGGGGTAGTGTAAAAACTACCAACAGAACTCGTTTCTGGCACCTTCCCCGGTGGAGGTGTGCATGGGGTGTGTTTGGAACATTTTGTCACCAGCCGAGTCCAAAATTCAGCGATTCCCCATCTCAGCCCAGAAAGCAGGTAGAACAAGTTTTGTGGTGCCTTTCAGCTGCCTACCGGGGTAGTGTAAAAACTACCAACAGAACTCGTTTCTGGCACCTTCCCCGGTGGAGTTGTGCATGGGGTGTGTTTGGAACATTTTGTTACCAGCCGAGTCCAAAATTCAGCCGTTCCCCATCTCAGCCCAGAAAGCAGGTAGAACAAGTTTTGTGGTGCCTTTCAGCTGCCTACCGGGGTAGTGTAAAAACTACCAACAGAACTCGTTTCTGGCACCTTCCCCGGTGGAGTTGTGCATGGGGTGTGTTTGGAACATTTTGTCACCAGCCGAGTCCAAAATTCAGCGATTCTCCATCTCAGCCCAGAAAGCAGGTAGAACAAGTTTTGTGGTGCCTTTCTCTTGCCTACCGGGGTACTGTAAAAACTACCAACAGAACTCGTTTCTGGCACCTTCCCCGGTGGAGTTGTGCATGGGGTGTGTTTGGAACATTTTGTCACCAGCCGAGTCCAAAATTCAGCGATTCCCCATCTCAGCCCAGAAAGCAGGTAGAACAAGTTTTGTGGTGCCTTTCAGCTGCCTACCGGGGTAGTGTAAAAACTACCAACAGAACTCGTTTCTGGCACCTTCCCCGGTGGAGTTGTGCATGGGGTGTGTTTGGAACATTTTGTCACCAGCCGAGTCCAAAATTCAGCTATTCCCCATCTCAGCCCAGAAAGCAGGTAGAACAAGTTTTCTGGTGCCTTTCAGCTGCCTACCGGGGTAGTGTAAAAACTACCAACAGAACTCGTTTCTGGCACCTTCCCCGGTGGAGTTGTGCATGGGGTGTGTTTGGAACATTTTGTCACCAGCCGAGTCCAAAATTCAGCGATTCCCCATCTCAGCCCAGAAAGCAGGTAGAACAAGTTTTTTGGTGCCTTTCAGCTGCCTACCGGGGTAGTGTAAAAACTACCAACAGAACTTGTTTCTGGCACCTTCCCCGGTGGAGTTGTGCATGGGGTGTGTTTGGAACATTTTGTCACCAGCCGAGTCCAAAATTCAGCGATTCCCCATCTCAGCCCAGAAAGCAGGTAGAACAAGTTTTGTGGTGCCTTTCTCTTGCCTACCGGGGTAGTGTAAAAACTACCAAAAGAACTCGTTTCTGGCACCTTCCCCGGTGGAGTTGTGCATGGGGTGTGTTTGGAACATTTTGTCACCAGCCGAGTCCAAAATTCAGCGCTTCCCCATCTCAGCCCAGAAAGCAGGTAGAACAAGTTTTGTGGTGCCTTTCAGCTGCCTACCGGGGTAGTGTAAAAAGTACTAAGAGATCTCCTGTCTGGCACCTTCCCCGGTGGAGTTGTGCATGGGGTGTGTTTGGAACATTTTGTCACCAGCCGAGTCCAAAATTCAGCGATTCCCCATCTCAGCCCAGAAAGCAGGTAGAACAAGTTTTGTGGTGCCTTTCAGCTGCCTACCGGGGTAGTGTAAAAACTACCAACAGAACTCGTTTCTGGCACCTTCCCCGGTGGAGTTGTGCATGGGGTGTGTTTGGAACATTTTGTTACCAGCCGAGTCCAAAATTCAGCCGTTCCCCATCTCAGCCCAGAAAGCAGGTAGAACAAGTTTTGTGGTGCCTTTCAGCTGCCTACCGGGGTAGTGTAAAAACTACCAACAGAACTCGTTTCTGGCACCTTCCCCGGTGGAGTTGTGCATGGGGTGTGTTTGGAACATTTTGTCACCAGCCGAGTCCAAAATTCAGCGATTCTCCATCTCAGCCCAGAAAGCAGGTAGAACAAGTTTTGTGGTGCCTTTCTCTTGCCTACCGGGGTACTGTAAAAACTACCAACAGAACTCGTTTCTGGCACCTTCCCCGGTGGAGTTGTGCATGGGGTGTGTTTGGAACATTTTGTCACCAGCCGAGTCCAAAATTCAGCGATTCCCCATCTCAGCCCAGAAAGCAGGTAGAACAAGTTTTGTGGTGCCTTTCAGCTGCCTACCGGGGTAGTGTAAAAACTACCAACAGAACTCGTTTCTGGCACCTTCCCCGGTGGAGTTGTGCATGGGGTGTGTTTGGAACATTTTGTCACCAGCCGAGTCCAAAATTCAGCTATTCCCCATCTCAGCCCAGAAAGCAGGTAGAACAAGTTTTGTGGTGCCTTTCAGCTGCCTACCGGGGTAGTGTAAAAACTACCAACAGAACTCGTTTCTGGCACCTTCCCCGGTGGAGTTGTGCATGGGGTGTGTTTGGAACATTTTGTCACCAGCCGAGTCCAAAATTCAGCCGTTCCCCATCTCAGCCCAGAAAGCAGGTAGAACAAGTTTTTTGGTGCCTTTCAGCTGCCTACCGGGGTAGTGTAAAAACTACCAACAGAACTTGTTTCTGGCACCTTCCCCGGTGGAGTTGTGCATGGGGTGTGTTTGGAACATTCTGTCACCAGCAGAGTCCAAAATTCAGCCGTTCCCCATCTCAGCCCAGAAAGCAGGTAGAACAAGTTTTGTGGTGCCTTTCTCTTGCCTACCGGGGTAGTGTAAAAACTACCAAAAGAACTCGTTTCTGGCACCTTCCCCGGTGGAGTTGTGCATGGGGTGTGTTTGGAACATTTTGTCACCAGCCGAGTCCAAAATTCAGCGCTTCCCCATCTCAGCCCAGAAAGCAGGTAGAACAAGTTTTGTGGTGCCTTTCAGCTGCCTACCGGGGTAGTGTAAAAAGTACTAAGAGATCTCCTGTCTGGCACCTTCCCCGGTGGAGTTGTGCATGGGGTGTGTTTGGAACATTTTGTCACCAGCCGAGTCCAAAATTCAGCGATTCCCCATCTCAGCCCAGAAAGCAGGTAGAACAAGTTTTGTGGTGCCTTTCTCTTGCCTACCGGGGTAGTGTAAAAACTACCAACAGAACTCGTTTCTGGCACCTTCCCCGGTGGAGTTGTGCATGGGGTGTGTTTGGAACATTTTGTCACCAGCCGAGTCCAAAATTCAGCCGTTCCCCATCTCAGCCCAGAAAGCAGGTAGAACAAGTTTTGTGGTGCCTTTCAGCTGCCTACCGGGATAGTGTAAAAACTACCAACAGAACTCGTTTCTGGCACCTTCCCCGGTGGAGTTGTGCATGGGGTGTGTTTGGAACATTTTGTCACCAGCTGAGTCGAAAATTCAGCGATTCCCCATCTCAGCCCAGAAAGCAGGTAGAACAAGTTTTGTGGTGCCTTTCAGCTGCCTACCGGGGTAGTGTAAAAACTACCAACAGAACTCGTTTCTGGCACCTTCCCCGGTGGAGTTGTGCATGGGGTGTGTTTGGAACATTTTGTCACCAGCCGAGTCCAAAATTCAGCTATTCCCCATCTCAGCCCAGAAAGCAGGTACAACAAGTTTTGTGGTGCCTTTCTCTTGCCTACCGGGGTAGTGTAAAAACTACCAACAGAACTCGTTTCTGGCACCTTCCCCGGTGGAGTTGTGCATGGGGTGTGTTTGGAACATTTTGTCACCAGCCGAGTCCAAAATTCAGCGCTTCCCCATCTCAGCCCAGAAAGCAGGTAGAACAAGTTTTGTGGTGCCTTTCAGCTGCCTACCGGGGTAGTGTAAAAACTACCAACAGAACTCATTTCTGGCACCTTCCCCGGTGGAGTTGTGCATGGGGTGTGTTTGGAACATTTTGTCACCAGCCGAGTCCAAAATTCAGCGATTCCCCATCTCAGCCCAGAAAGCAGGTAGAACAAGTTTTGTGGTGCCTTTCAGCTGCCTACCGGGGTAGTGTAAAAACTACCAACAGAACTCGTTTCTGGCACCTTCCCTGGTGGAGTTGTGCATGGGGTGTGTTTGGAATATTTTGTTACCAGCCGAGTCCAAAATTCAGCCGTTCCCCATCTCAGCCCAGAAAGCAGGTAGAACAAGTTTTGTGGTGCCTTTCAGCTGCCTACCGGGGTAGTGTAAAAACTACCAACAGAACTCGTTTCTGGCACCTTCCCCGGTGGAGGTGTGCATGGGGTGTGTTTGGAACATTTTGTCACCAGCCGAGTCCAAAATTCAGCGATTCTCCATCTCAGCCCAGAAAGCAGGTAGAACAACTTTTGTGGTGCCTTTCTCTTGCCTACCGGGGTAGTGTAAAAACTACCAACAGAACTCGTTTCTGGCACCTTCCCTGGTGGAGTTGTGCATGGGGTGTGTTTGGAACATTTTGTTACCAGCCGAGTCCAAAATTCAGCGATTCCCCATCTCAGCCCAGAAAGCAGGTAGAACAAGTTTTGTGGTGCCTTTCAGCTGCCTACCGGGGTAGTGTAAAAACTACCAACAGAACTCGTTTCTGGCACCTTCCCCGGTGGAGGTGTGCATGGGGTGTGTTTGGAACATTTTGTCACCAGCCGAGTCCAAAATTCAGCGATTCTCCATCTCAGCCCAGAAAGCAGGTAGAACAACTTTTGTGGTGCCTTTCTCTTGCCTACCGGGGTAGTGTAAAAACTACCAACAGAACTCGTTTCTGGCACCTTCCCCGGTGGAGTTGTGCATGGGGTGTGTTTGGAACATTTTGTCACCAGCCGAGTCCAAAATTCAGCGATTCCCCATCTCAGCCCAGAAAGCAGGTAGAACAAGTTTTGTGGTGCCTTTCAGCTGCCTACCGGGGTAGTGTAAAAACTACCAACAGAACTCGTTTCTGGCACCTTCCCCGGTGGAGTTGTGCATGGGGTGTGTTTGGAACATTTTGTCACCAGCCGAGTCCAAAATTCAGCGATTCCCCATCTCAGCCCAGAAAGCAGGTAGAACAAGTTTTGTGGTGCCTTTCAGCTGCCTACCGGGGTAGTGTAAAAACTACCAACAGAACTCGTTTCTGGCACCTTCCCCGGTGGAGTTGTGCATGGGGTGTGTTTGGAACATTTTGTCACCAGCCGAGTCCAAAATTCAGCGATTCCCCATCTCAGCCCAGAAAGCAGGTAGAACAAGTTTTGTGGTGCCTTTCAGCTGCCTACCGGGGTAGTGTAAAAACTACCAACAGAACTCGTTTCTGGCACCTTCCCTGGTGGAGTTGTGCATGGGGTGTGTTTGGAACATTTTGTTACCAGCCGAGTCCAAAATTCAGCCGTTCCCCATCTCAGCCCAGAAAGCAGGTAGAACAAGTTTTGTGGTGCCTTTCAGCTGCCTACCGGGGTAGTGTAAAAACTACCAACAGAACTCGTTTCTGGCACCTTCCCCGGTGGAGTTGTGCATGGGGTGTGTTTGGAACATTTTGTCACCAGCCGAGTCCAAAATTCAGCGATTCTCCATCTCAGCCCAGAAAGCAGGTAGAACAACTTTTGTGGTGCCTTTCTCTTGCCTACCGGGGTAGTGTAAAAACTACCAACAGAACTCGTTTCTGGCACCTTCCCCGGTGGAGTTGTGCATGGGGTGTGTTTGGAACATTTTGTCACCAGCCGAGTCCAAAATTCAGCGATTCCCCATCTCAGCCCAGAAAGCAGGTACAACAAGTTTTGTGGTGCCTTTCAGCTGCCTACCGGGGTAGTGTAAAAACTACCAACAGAACTCGTTTCTGGCACCTTCCCCGGTGGAGTTGTGCATGGGGTGTGTTTGGAACATTTTGTCACCAGCCGAGTCCAAAATTCAGCGCTTCCCCATCTCAGCCCAGAAAGCAGGTAGAACAAGTTTTGTGGTGCCTTTCAGCTGCCTACCGGGGTAGTGTAAAAACTACCAACAGAACTCGTTTCTGGCACCTTCCCCGGTGGAGTTGTGCATGGGGTGTGTTTGGAACATTTTGTCACCAGCCGAGTCCAAAATTCAGCGATTCCCCATCTCAGCCCAGAAAGCAGGTAGAACAAGTTTTGTGGTGCCTTTCAGCTGCCTACCGGGGTAGTGTAAAAACTACCAACAGAACTCGTTTCTGGCACCTTCCCCGGTGGAGTTGTGCATGGGGTGTGTTTGGAACATTTTGTCACCAGCCGAGTCCAAAATTCAGCGATTCCCCATCTCAGCCCAGAAAGCAGGTAGAACAAGTTTTGTGGTGCCTTTCTCTTGCCTACCGGGGTAGTGTAAAAACTACCAACAGAACTCGTTTCTGGCACCTTCCCCGGTGGAGTTGTGCATGGGGTGTGTTTGGAACATTTTGTCACCAGCCGAGTCCAAAATTCAGCCGTTCCCCATCTCAGCCCAGAAAGCAGGTAGAACAAGTTTTGTGGTGCCTTTCAGCTGCCTACCGGGGTAGTGTAAAAACTACCAACAGAACTCGTTTCTGGCACCTTCCCCGGTGGAGGTGTGCATGGGGTGTGTTTGGAACATTTTGTCACCAGCCGAGTCCAAAATTCAGCGATTCTCCATCTCAGCCCAGAAAGCAGGTAGAACAAGTTTTGTGGTGCCTTTCTCTTGCCTACCGGGGTAGTGTAAAAACTACCAACAGAACTCATTTCTGGCACCTTCCCCGGTGGAGTTGTGCATGGGGTGTGTTTGGAACATTTTGTCACCAGCCGAGTCCAAAATTCAGCGATTCCCCATCTCAGCCCAGAAAGCAGGTAGAACAAGTTTTGTGGTGCCTTTCAGCTGCCTACCGGGGTAGTGTAAAAACTACCAACAGAACTCGTTTCTGGCACCTTCCCCGGTGGAGTTGTGCATGGGGTGTGTTTGGAACATTTTGTCACCAGCCGAGTCCAAAATTCAGCTATTCCCCATCTCAGCCCAGAAAGCAGGTAGAACAAGTTTTGTGGTGCCTTTCAGCTGCCTACCGGGGTAGTGTAAAAACTACCAACAGAACTCGTTTCTGGCACCTTCCCCGGTGGAGTTGTGCATGGGGTGTGTTTGGAACATTTTGTCACCAGCCGAGTCCAAAATTCAGCGATTCCCCATCTCAGCCCAGAAAGCAGGTAGAACAAGTTTTGTGGTGCCTTTCTCTTGCCTACCGGGGTAGTGTAAAAACTACCAACAGAACTCGTTTCTGGCACCTTCCCCGGTGGAGTTGTGCATGGGGTGTGTTTGGAACATTTTGTCACCAGCCGAGTCCAAAATTCAGCGATTCCCCATCTCAGCCCAGAAAGCAGGTAGAACAAGTTTTGTGGTGCCTTTCAGCTGCCTACCGGGGTAGTGTAAAAACTACCAACAGAACTCGTTTCTGGCACCTTCCCCGGTGGAGTTGTGCATGGGGTGTGTTTGGAACATTTTGTCACCAGCCGAGTCCAAAATTCAGCGATTCCCCATCTCAGCCCAGAAAGCAGGTAGAACAAGTTTTGTGGTGCCTTTCTCTTGCCTACCGGGGTAGTGTAAAAACTACCAACAGAACTCGTTTCTGGCACCTTCCCCGGTGGAGTTGTGCATGGGGTGTGTTTGGAACATTTTGTCACCAGCCGAGTCCAAAATTCAGCGATTCCCCATCTCAGCCCAGAAAGCAGGTAGAACAAGTTTTGTGGTGCCTTTCAGCTGCCTACCGGGGTAGTGTAAAAACTACCAACAGAACTCGTTTCTGGCACCTTCCCCGGTGGAGTTGTGCATGGGGTGTGTTTGGAACATTTTGTCACCAGCCGAGTCCAAAATTCAGCTATTCCCCATCTCAGCCCAGAAAGCAGGTACAACAAGTTTTGTGGTGCCTTTCAGCTGCCTACCGGGGTAGTGTAAAAACTACCAACAGAACTCGTTTCTGGCACCTTCCCCGGTGGAGTTGTGCATGGGGTGTGTTTGGAACATTTTGTCACCAGCCGAGTCCAAAATTCAGCCGTTCCCCATCTCAGCCCAGAAAGCAGGTAGAACAAGTTTTGTGGTGCCTTTCAGCTGCCTACCGGGGTACTATAAAAACTACCAACAGAACTCGTTTCTGGCACCTTCCCCGGTGGAGTTGTGCATGGGGTGTGTTTGGAACATTTTGTCAGGAGCCGAGTCCAAAATTCAGCGATTCCCCATCTCAGCCCAGAAAGCAGGTAGAACAAGTTTTGTGGTGCCTTTCAGCTGCCTACCGGGGTAGTGTAAAAACTACCAACAGAACTCGTTTCTGGCACCTTCCCCGGTGGAGTTGTGCATGGGGTGTGTTTGGAACATTTTGTCACCAGCCGAGTCCAAAATTCAGCGATTCCCCATCTCAGCCCAGAAAGCAGGTAGAACAAGTTTTGTGGTGCCTTTCAGCTGCCTACCGGGGTAGTGTAAAAACTACCAACAGAACTCGTTTCTGGCACCTTCCCCGGTGGAGTTGTGCATGGGGTGTGTTTGGAACATTTTGTCACCAGCCGAGTCCAAAATTCAGCGATTCTCCATCTCAGCCCAGAAAGCAGGTAGAACAAGTTTTGTGGTGCCTTTCAGCTGCCTACCGGGGTAGTGTAAAAACTACCAACAGAACTCGTTTCTGGCACCTTCCCCGGTGGAGTTGTGCATGGGGTGTGTTTGGAACATTTTGTCACCAGCCGAGTCCAAAATTCAGCTATTCCCCATCTCAGCCCAGAAAGCAGGTACAACAAGTTTTGTGGTGCCTTTCAGCTGCCTACCGGGGTAGTGTAAAAACTACCAACAGAACTCGTTTCTGGCACCTTCCCCGGTGGAGTTGTGCATGGGGTGTGTTTGGAACATTTTGTCACCAGCCGAGTCCAAAATTCAGCGATTCCCCATCTCAGCCCAGAAAGCAGGTAGAACAAGTTTTGTGGTGCCTTTCAGCTGCCTACCGGGGTAGTGTAAAAACTACCAACAGAACTTGTTTCTGGCACCTTCCCCGGTGGAGTTGTGCATGGGGTGTGTTTGGAACATTTTGTCACCAGCCGAGTCCAAAATTCAGCGATTCCCCATCTCAGCCCAGAAAGCAGGTAGAACAAGTTTTGTGGTGCCTTTCTCTTGCCTACCGGGGTAGTGTAAAAACTACCAAAAGAACTCGTTTCTGGCACCTTCCCCGGTGGAGTTGTGCATGGGGTGTGTTTGGAACATTTTGTCAGCAGCCGAGTCCAAAATTCAGCGCTTCCCCATCTCAGCCCAGAAAGCAGGTAGAACAAGTTTTGTGGTGCCTTTCAGCTGCCTACCGGGGTAGTGTAAAAAGTACTAAGGGATCTCCTGTCTGGCACCTTCCCCGGTGGAGTTGTGCATGGGGTGTGTTTGGAACATTTTGTCACCAGCCGACTCCAAAATTCAGCTATTCCCCATCTCAGCCCAGGAAGCAGGTACAACAAGTTTTGTGGTGCCTTTCTCTTGCCTACCGGGGTAGTGTAAAAACTACCAACAGAACTCGTTTCTGGCACCTTCCCCGGTGGAGTTGTGCATGGGGTGTGTTTGGAACATTTTGTCACCAGCCGAGTCCAAAATTCAGCCGTTCCCCATCTCAGCCCAGAAAGCAGGTAGAACAAGTTTTGTGGTGCCTTTCAGCTGCCTACCGGGATAGTGTAAAAACTACCAACAGAACTCGTTTCTGGCACCTTCCCCGGTGGAGTTGTGCATGGGGTGTGTTTGGAACATTTTGTCACCAGCTGAGTCGAAAATTCAGCGATTCCCCATCTCAGCCCAGAAAGCAGGTAGAACAAGTTTTGTGGTGCCTTTCAGCTGCCTACCGGGGTAGTGTAAAAACTACCAACAGAACTCGTTTCTGGCACCTTCCCCGGTGGAGTTGTGCATGGGGTGTGTTTGGAACATTTTGTCACCAGCCGAGTCCAAAATTCAGCTATTCCCCATCTCAGCCCAGAAAGCAGGTAGAACAAGTTTTGTGGTGCCTTTCAGCTGCCTACCGGGGTAGTGTAAAAACTACCAACAGAACTCGTTTCTGGCACCTTCCCCGGTGGAGTTGTGCATGGGGTGTGTTTGGAACATTTTGTCAGCAGCCGAGTCCAAAATTCAGCGATTCCCCATCTCAGCCCAGAAAGCAGGTAGAACAAGTTTTGTGGTGCCTTTCAGCTGCCTACCGGGGTAGTGTAAAAACTACCAACAGAACTCGTTTCTGGCACCTTCCCCGGTGGAGTTGTGCATGGGGTGTGTTTGGAACATTTTGTCACCAGCCGAGTCCAAAATTCAGCGATTCCCCATCTCAGCCCAGAAAGCAGGTAGAACAAGTTTTGTGGTGCCTTTCAGCTGCCTACCGGGGTAGTGTAAAAACTACCAACAGAACTCGTTTCTGGCACCTTCCCTGGTGGAGTTGTGCATGGGGTGTGTTTGGAACATTTTGTTACCAGCCGAGTCCAAAATTCAGCCGTTCCCCATCTCAGCCCAGAAAGCAGGTAGAACAACTTTTGTGGTGCCTTTCAGCTGCCTACCGGGGTAGTGTAAAAACTACCAACAGAACTCGTTTCTGGCACCTTCCCCGGTGGAGGTGTGCATGGGGTGTGTTTGGAACATTTTGTCACCAGCCGAGTCCAAAATTCAGCGATTCTCCATCTCAGCCCAGAAAGCAGGTAGAACAAGTTTTGTGGTGCCTTTCTCTTGCCTACCGGGGTAGTGTAAAAACTACCAACAGAACTCGTTTCTGGCACCTTCCCCGGTGGAGTTGTGCATGGGGTGTGTTTGGAACATTTTGTCAGCAGCCGAGTCCAAAATTCAGCGATTCCCCATCTCAGCCCAGAAAGCAGGTAGAACAAGTTTTGTGGTGCCTTTCAGCTGCCTACCGGGGTAGTGTAAAAACTACCAACAGAACTCGTTTCTGGCACCTTCCCCGGTGGAGTTGTGCATGGGGTGTGTTTGGAACATTTTGTCACCAGCCGAGTCCAAAATTCAGCGATTCCCCATCTCAGCCCAGAAAGCAGGTAGAACAAGTTTTGTGGTGCCTTTCAGCTGCCTACCGGGGTAGTGTAAAAACTACCAACAGAACTCGTTTCTGGCACCTTCCCCGGTGGAGTTGTGCATGGGGTGTGTTTGGAACATTTTGTCACCAGCCGAGTCCAAAATTCAGCGATTCCCCATCTCAGCCCAGAAAGCAGGTAGAACAAGTTTTGTGGTGCCTTTCTCTTGCCTACCGGGGTAGTGTAAAAACTACCAACAGAACTCGTTTCTGGCACCTTCCCCGGTGGAGTTGTGCATGGGGTGTGTTTGGAACATTTTGTCACCAGCCGAGTCCAAAATTCAGCGATTCCCCATCTCAGCCCAGAAAGCAGGTAGAACAAGTTTTGTGGTGCCTTTCAGCTGCCTACCGGGATAGTGTAAAAACTACCAACAGAACTCGTTTCTGGCACCTTCCCCGGTGGAGTTGTGCATGGGGTGTGTTTGGAACATTTTGTCACCAGCCGAGTCCAAAATTCAGCCGTTCCCCATCTCAGCCCAGAAAGCAGGTAGAACAAGTTTTGTGGTGCCTTTCAGCTGCCTACCGGGGTAGTGTAAAAACTACCAACAGAACTCGTTTCTGGCACCTTCCCCGGTGGAGTTGTGCATGGGGTGTGTTTGGAACATTTTGTCACCAGCCGAGTCCAAAATTCAGCGATTCCCCATCTCAGCCCAGAAAGCAGGTAGAACAAGTTTTGTGGTGCCTTTCAGCTGCCTACCGGGATAGTGTAAAAACTACCAACAGAACTCGTTTCTGGCACCTTCCCCGGTGGAGTTGTGCATGGGGTGTGTTTGGAACATTTTGTCACCAGCCGAGTCCAAAATTCAGCGATTCCCCATCTCAGCCCAGAAAGCAGGTAGAACAAGTTTTGTGGTGCCTTTCAGCTGCCTACCGGGGTAGTGTAAAAACTACCAACAGAACTCGTTTCTGGCACCTTCCCCGGTGGAGTTGTGCATGGGGTGTGTTTGGAACATTTTGTCACCAGCCGAGTCCAAAATTCAGCGATTCTCCATCTCAGCCCAGAAAGCAGGTAGAACAAGTTTTGTGGTGCCTTTCAGCTGCCTACCGGGGTAGTGTAAAAACTACCAACAGAACTCGTTTCTGGCACCTTCCCCGGTGGAGTTGTGCATGGGGTGTGTTTGGAACATTTTGTCACCAGCCGAGTCCAAAATTCAGCTATTCCCCATCTCAGCCCAGAAAGCAGGTACAACAAGTTTTGTGGTGCCTTTCAGCTGCCTACCGGGGTAGTGTAAAAACTACCAACAGAACTCGTTTCTGGCACCTTCCCCGGTGGAGTTGTGCATGGGGTGTGTTTGGAACATTTTGTCACCAGCCGAGTCCAAAATTCAGCGATTCCCCATCTCAGCCCAGAAAGCAGGTAGAACAAGTTTTGTGGTGCCTTTCAGCTGCCTACCGGGGTAGTGTAAAAACTACCAACAGAACTTGTTTCTGGCACCTTCCCCGGTGGAGTTGTGCATGGGGTGTGTTTGGAACATTTTGTCACCAGCCGAGTCCAAAATTCAGCGATTCCCCATCTCAGCCCAGAAAGCAGGTAGAACAAGTTTTGTGGTGCCTTTCTCTTGCCTACCGGGGTAGTGTAAAAACTACCAAAAGAACTCGTTTCTGGCACCTTCCCCGGTGGAGTTGTGCATGGGGTGTGTTTGGAACATTTTGTCAGCAGCCGAGTCCAAAATTCAGCGCTTCCCCATCTCAGCCCAGAAAGCAGGTAGAACAAGTTTTGTGGTGCCTTTCAGCTGCCTACCGGGGTAGTGTAAAAAGTACTAAGAGATCTCCTGTCTGGCACCTTCCCCGGTGGAGTTGTGCATGGGGTGTGTTTGGAACATTTTGTCACCAGCCGACTCCAAAATTCAGCTATTCCCCATCTCAGCCCAGGAAGCAGGTACAACAAGTTTTGTGGTGCCTTTCTCTTGCCTACCGGGGTAGTGTAAAAACTACCAACAGAACTCGTTTCTGGCACCTTCCCCGGTGGAGTTGTGCATGGGGTGTGTTTGGAACATTTTGTCACCAGCCGAGTCCAAAATTCAGCCGTTCCCCATCTCAGCCCAGAAAGCAGGTAGAACAAGTTTTGTGGTGCCTTTCAGCTGCCTACCGGGATAGTGTAAAAACTACCAACAGAACTCGTTTCTGGCACCTTCCCCGGTGGAGTTGTGCATGGGGTGTGTTTGGAACATTTTGTCACCAGCTGAGTCGAAAATTCAGCGATTCCCCATCTCAGCCCAGAAAGCAGGTAGAACAAGTTTTGTGGTGCCTTTCAGCTGCCTACCGGGGTAGTGTAAAAACTACCAACAGAACTCGTTTCTGGCACCTTCCCCGGTGGAGTTGTGCATGGGGTGTGTTTGGAACATTTTGTCACCAGCCGAGTCCAAAATTCAGCTATTCCCCATCTCAGCCCAGAAAGCAGGTAGAACAAGTTTTGTGGTGCCTTTCTCTTGCCTACCGGGGTAGTGTAAAAACTACCAACAGAACTCGTTTCTGGCACCTTCCCCGGTGGAGTTGTGCATGGGGTGTGTTTGGAACATTTTGTCAGCAGCCGAGTCCAAAATTCAGCGATTCCCCATCTCAGCCCAGAAAGCAGGTAGAACAAGTTTTGTGGTGCCTTTCAGCTGCCTACCGGGGTAGTGTAAAAACTACCAACAGAACTCGTTTCTGGCACCTTCCCCGGTGGAGTTGTGCATGGGGTGTGTTTGGAACATTTTGTCACCAGCCGAGTCCAAAATTCAGCGATTCCCCATCTCAGCCCAGAAAGCAGGTAGAACAAGTTTTGTGGTGCCTTTCAGCTGCCTACCGGGGTAGTGTAAAAACTACCAACAGAACTCGTTTCTGGCACCTTCCCTGGTGGAGTTGTGCATGGGGTGTGTTTGGAACATTTTGTTACCAGCCGAGTCCAAAATTCAGCCGTTCCCCATCTCAGCCCAGAAAGCAGGTAGAACAACTTTTGTGGTGCCTTTCAGCTGCCTACCGGGGTAGTGTAAAAACTACCAACAGAACTCGTTTCTGGCACCTTCCCCGGTGGAGGTGTGCATGGGGTGTGTTTGGAACATTTTGTCACCAGCCGAGTCCAAAATTCAGCGATTCTCCATCTCAGCCCAGAAAGCAGGTAGAACAAGTTTTGTGGTGCCTTTCTCTTGCCTACCGGGGTAGTGTAAAAACTACCAACAGAACTCGTTTCTGGCACCTTCCCCGGTGGAGTTGTGCATGGGGTGTGTTTGGAACATTTTGTCAGCAGCCGAGTCCAAAATTCAGCGATTCCCCATCTCAGCCCAGAAAGCAGGTAGAACAAGTTTTGTGGTGCCTTTCAGCTGCCTACCGGGGTAGTGTAAAAACTACCAACAGAACTCGTTTCTGGCACCTTCCCCGGTGGAGTTGTGCATGGGGTGTGTTTGGAACATTTTGTCACCAGCCGAGTCCAAAATTCAGCGATTCCCCATCTCAGCCCAGAAAGCAGGTAGAACAAGTTTTGTGGTGCCTTTCAGCTGCCTACCGGGGTAGTGTAAAAACTACCAACAGAACTCGTTTCTGGCACCTTCCCCGGTGGAGTTGTGCATGGGGTGTGTTTGGAACATTTTGTCACCAGCCGAGTCCAAAATTCAGCGATTCCCCATCTCAGCCCAGAAAGCAGGTAGAACAAGTTTTGTGGTGCCTTTCTCTTGCCTACCGGGGTAGTGTAAAAACTACCAACAGAACTCGTTTCTGGCACCTTCCCCGGTGGAGTTGTGCATGGGGTGTGTTTGGAACATTTTGTCACCAGCCGAGTCCAAAATTCAGCGATTCCCCATCTCAGCCCAGAAAGCAGGTAGAACAAGTTTTGTGGTGCCTTTCAGCTGCCTACCGGGATAGTGTAAAAACTACCAACAGAACTCGTTTCTGGCACCTTCCCCGGTGGAGTTGTGCATGGGGTGTGTTTGGAACATTTTGTCACCAGCCGAGTCCAAAATTCAGCCGTTCCCCATCTCAGCCCAGAAAGCAGGTAGAACAAGTTTTGTGGTGCCTTTCAGCTGCCTACCGGGGTAGTGTAAAAACTACCAACAGAACTCGTTTCTGGCACCTTCCCCGGTGGAGTTGTGCATGGGGTGTGTTTGGAACATTTTGTCACCAGCCGAGTCCAAAATTCAGCTATTCCCCATCTCAGCCCAGAAAGCAGGTAGAACAAGTTTTGTGGTGCCTTTCTCTTGCCTACCGGGGTAGTGTAAAAACTACCAACAGAACTTGTTTCTGGCACCTTCCCCGGTGGAGTTGTGCATGGGGTGTGTTTGGAACATTTTGTCAGCAGCCGAGTCCAAAATTCAGCGATTCCCCATCTCAGCCCAGAAAGCAGGTAGAACAAGTTTTGTGGTGCCTTTCAGCTGCCTACCGGGGTAGTGTAAAAACTACCAACAGAACTCGTTTCTGGCACCTTCCCTGGTGGAGTTGTGCATGGGGTGTGTTTGGAACATTTTGTTACCAGCCGAGTCCAAAATTCAGCCGTTCCCCATCTCAGCCCCGAAAGCAGGTACAACAAGTTTTGTGGTGCCTTTCAGCTGCCTACCGGGGTAGTGTAAAAACTACCAACAGAACTCGTTTCTGGCACCTTCCCCGGTGGAGTTGTGCATGGGGTGTGTTTGGAACATTTTGTCACCAGCCGAGTCCAAAATTCAGCGATTCCCCATCTCAGCCCAGAAAGCAGGTAGAACAAGTTTTGTGGTGCCTTTCAGCTGCCTACCGGGGTAGTGTAAAAACTACCAACAGAACTCGTTTCTGGCACCTTCCCCGGTGGAGTTGTGCATGGGGTGTGTTTGGAACATTTTGTCAGCAGCCGAGTCGAAAATTCAGCGATTCCCCATCTCAGCCCAGAAAGCAGGTAGAACAAGTTTTGTGGTGCCTTTCAGCTGCCTACCGGGGTAGTGTAAAAACTACCAACAGAACTCGTTTCTGGCACCTTCCCCGGTGGAGTTGTGCATGGGGTGTGTTTGGAACATTTTGTCACCAGCCGAGTCCAAAATTCAGCTATTCCCCATCTCAGCCCAGAAAGCAGGTAGAACAAGTTTTGTGGTGCCTTTCTCTTGCCTACCGGGGTAGTGTAAAAACTACCAACAGAACTCGTTTCTGGCACCTTCCCCGGTGGAGTTGTGCATGGGGTGTGTTTGGAACATTTTGTCAGCAGCCGAGTCCAAAATTCAGCGATTCCCCATCTCAGCCCAGAAAGCAGGTAGAACAAGTTTTGTGGTGCCTTTCAGCTGCCTACCGGGGTAGTGTAAAAACTACCAACAGAACTCGTTTCTGGCACCTTCCCCGGTGGAGTTGTGCATGGGGTGTGTTTGGAACATTTTGTCACCAGCCGAGTCCAAAATTCAGCGATTCCCCATCTCAGCCCAGAAAGCAGGTAGAACAAGTTTTGTGGTGCCTTTCAGCTGCCTACCGGGGTAGTGTAAAAACTACCAACAGAACTCGTTTCTGGCACCTTCCCTGGTGGAGTTGTGCATGGGGTGTGTTTGGAACATTTTGTTACCAGCCGAGTCCAAAATTCAGCCGTTCCCCATCTCAGCCCAGAAAGCAGGTAGAACAACTTTTGTGGTGCCTTTCAGCTGCCTACCGGGGTAGTGTAAAAACTACCAACAGAACTCGTTTCTGGCACCTTCCCCGGTGGAGGTGTGCATGGGGTGTGTTTGGAACATTTTGTCACCAGCCGAGTCCAAAATTCAGCGATTCTCCATCTCAGCCCAGAAAGCAGGTAGAACAAGTTTTGTGGTGCCTTTCTCTTGCCTACCGGGGTAGTGTAAAAACTACCAACAGAACTCGTTTCTGGCACCTTCCCCGGTGGAGTTGTGCATGGGGTGTGTTTGGAACATTTTGTTACCAGCCGAGTCCAAAATTCAGCGATTCCCCATCTCAGCCCAGAAAGCAGGTAGAACAAGTTTTGTGGTGCCTTTCAGCTGCCTACCGGGGTAGTGTAAAAACTACCAACAGAACTCGTTTCTGGCACCTTCCCCGGTGGAGTTGTGCATGGGGTGTGTTTGGAACATTTTGTCACCAGCCGAGTCCAAAATTCAGCGATTCCCCATCTCAGCCCAGAAAGCAGGTAGAACAAGTTTTGTGGTGCCTTTCAGCTGCCTACCGGGGTAGTGTAAAAACTACCAACAGAACTCGTTTCTGGCACCTTCCCCGGTGGAGTTGTGCATGGGGTGTGTTTGGAACATTTTGTCACCAGCCGAGTCCAAAATTCAGCGATTCCCCATCTCAGCCCAGAAAGCAGGTAGAACAAGTTTTGTGGTGCCTTTCTCTTGCCTACCGGGGTAGTGTAAAAACTACCAACAGAACTCGTTTCTGGCACCTTCCCCGGTGGAGTTGTGCATGGGGTGTGTTTGGAACATTTTGTCACCAGCCGAGTCCAAAATTCAGCGATTCCCCATCTCAGCCCAGAAAGCAGGTAGAACAAGTTTTGTGGTGCCTTTCAGCTGCCTACCGGGATAGTGTAAAAACTACCAACAGAACTCGTTTCTGGCACCTTCCCCGGTGGAGTTGTGCATGGGGTGTGTTTGGAACATTTTGTCACCAGCCGAGTCCAAAATTCAGCCGTTCCCCATCTCAGCCCAGAAAGCAGGTAGAACAAGTTTTGTGGTGCCTTTCAGCTGCCTACCGGGGTAGTGTAAAAACTACCAACAGAACTCGTTTCTGGCACCTTCCCCGGTGGAGTTGTGCATGGGGTGTGTTTGGAACATTTTGTCACCAGCCGAGTCCAAAATTCAGCGATTCCCCATCTCAGCCCAGAAAGCAGGTAGAACAAGTTTTGTGGTGCCTTTCAGCTGCCTACCGGGGTAGTGTAAAAACTACCAACAGAACTCGTTTCTGGCACCTTCCCCGGTGGAGTTGTGCATGGGGTGTGTTTGGAACATTTTGTCACCAGCCGAGTCCAAAATTCAGCGATTCCCCATCTCAGCCCAGAAAGCAGGTAGAACAAGTTTTGTGGTGCCTTTCAGCTGCCTACCGGGGTAGTGTAAAAACTACCAACAGAACTCGTTTCTGGCACCTTCCCCGGTGGAGTTGTGCATGGGGTGTGTTTGGAACATTTTGTCACCAGCCGAGTCCAAAATTCAGCGATTCCCCATCTCAGCCCAGAAAGCAGGTAGAACAAGTTTTGTGGTGCCTTTCTCTTGCCTACCGGGGTAGTGTAAAAACTACCAACAGAACTCGTTTCTGGCACCTTCCCCGGTGGAGTTGTGCATGGGGTGTGTTTGGAACATTTTGTCACCAGCCGAGTCCAAAATTCAGCGATTCCCCATCTCAGCCCAGAAAGCAGGTAGAACAAGTTTTGTGGTGCCTTTCAGCTGCCTACCGGGATAGTGTAAAAACTACCAACAGAACTCGTTTCTGGCACCTTCCCCGGTGGAGTTGTGCATGGGGTGTGTTTGGAACATTTTGTCACCAGCCGAGTCCAAAATTCAGCCGTTCCCCATCTCAGCCCAGAAAGCAGGTAGAACAAGTTTTGTGGTGCCTTTCAGCTGCCTACCGGGGTAGTGTAAAAACTACCAACAGAACTCGTTTCTGGCACCTTCCCCGGTGGAGTTGTGCATGGGGTGTGTTTGGAACATTTTGTCACCAGCCGAGTCCAAAATTCAGCTATTCCCCATCTCAGCCCAGAAAGCAGGTAGAACAAGTTTTGTGGTGCCTTTCTCTTGCCTACCGGGGTAGTGTAAAAACTACCAACAGAACTTGTTTCTGGCACCTTCCCCGGTGGAGTTGTGCATGGGGTGTGTTTGGAACATTTTGTCAGCAGCCGAGTCCAAAATTCAGCGATTCCCCATCTCAGCCCAGAAAGCAGGTAGAACAAGTTTTGTGGTGCCTTTCAGCTGCCTACCGGGGTAGTGTAAAAACTACCAACAGAACTCGTTTCTGGCACCTTCCCTGGTGGAGTTGTGCATGGGGTGTGTTTGGAACATTTTGTTACCAGCCGAGTCCAAAATTCAGCCGTTCCCCATCTCAGCCCCGAAAGCAGGTACAACAAGTTTTGTGGTGCCTTTCAGCTGCCTACCGGGGTAGTGTAAAAACTACCAACAGAACTCGTTTCTGGCACCTTCCCCGGTGGAGTTGTGCATGGGGTGTGTTTGGAACATTTTGTCACCAGCCGAGTCCAAAATTCAGCGATTCCCCATCTCAGCCCAGAAAGCAGGTAGAACAAGTTTTGTGGTGCCTTTCAGCTGCCTACCGGGGTAGTGTAAAAACTACCAACAGAACTCGTTTCTGGCACCTTCCCCGGTGGAGTTGTGCATGGGGTGTGTTTGGAACATTTTGTCACCAGCCGAGTCCAAAATTCAGCGATTCCCCATCTCAGCCCAGAAAGCAGGTAGAACAAGTTTTGTGGTGCCTTTCTCTTGCCTACCGGGGTAGTGTAAAAACTACCAACAGAACTCGTTTCTGGCACCTTCCCCGGTGGAGTTGTGCATGGGGTGTGTTTGGAACATTTTGTCACCAGCCGAGTCCAAAATTCAGCGATTCCCCATCTCAGCCCAGAAAGCAGGTAGAACAAGTTTTGTGGTGCCTTTCAGCTGCCTACCGGGGTAGTGTAAAAACTACCAACAGAACTCGTTTCTGGCACCTTCCCCGGTGGAGTTGTGCATGGGGTGTGTTTGGAACATTTTGTCACCAGCCGAGTCCAAAATTCAGCGATTCCCCATCTCAGCCCAGAAAGCAGGTAGAACAAGTTTTGTGGTGCCTTTCAGCTGCCTACCGGGGTAGTGTAAAAACTACCAACAGAACTCGTTTCTGGCACCTTCCCCGGAGGAGTTGTGCATGGGGTGTGTTTGGAACATTTTGTCACCAGCCGAGTCCAAAATTCAGCCGTTCCCCATCTCAGCCCAGAAAGCAGGTAGAACAAGTTTTGTGGTGCCTTTCAGCTGCCTACCGGGGTAGTGTAAAAACTACCAACAGAACTCGTTTCTGGCGCCTTCCCCGGTGGAGTTGTGCATGGGGTGTGTTTGGAACATTTTGTCACCAGCCGAGTCCAAAATTCAGCTATTCCCCATCTCAGCCCAGAAAGCAGGTACAACAAGTTTTGTGGTGCCTTTCTCTTGCCTACCGGGGTAGTGTAAAAACTACCAACAGAACTCGTTTCTGGCGCCTTCCCCGGTGGAGTTGTGCATGGGGTGTGTTTGGAACATTTTGTCACCAGCCGAGTCCAAAATTCAGCGATTCCCCATCTCAGCCCAGAAAGCAGGTAGAACAAGTTTTGTGGTGCCTTTCAGCTGCCTACCGGGGTAGTGTAAAAACTACCAACAGAACTCGTTTCTGACACCTTCCCCGGTGGAGTTGTGCATGGGGTGTGTTTGGAACATTTTGTCACCAGCCGAGTCCAAAATTCAGCTATTCCCCATCTCAGCCCAGAAAGCAGGTACAACAAGTTTTGTGGTGCCTTTCAGCTGCCTACCGGGGTAGTGTAAAAACTACCAACAGAACTCGTTTCTGGCACCTTCCCCGGTGGAGTTGTGCATGGGGTGTGTATGGAACATTTTGTCACCAGCCAAGTCCAAAATTCAGCTATTCCCCATCTCAGCCCAGAAAGCAGGTACAACAAGTTTTGTGGTGCCTTTCTCTTGCCTACCGGGGTAGTGTAAAAACTACCAACAGAACTCGTTTCTGGCACCTTCCCCGGAGGAGTTGTGCATGGGGTGTGTTTGGAACATTTTGTCACCAGCCGAGTCCAAAATTCAGCGATTCCCCATCTCAGCCCAGAAAGCAGGTAGAACAAGTTTTGTGGTGCCTTTCAGCTGCCTACCGGGGTAGTGTAAAAACTACCAACAGAACTCGTTTCTGACACCTTCCCCGGTGGAGTTGTGCATGGGGTGTGTTTGGAACATTTTGTCACCAGCCGAGTCCAAAATTCAGCTATTCCCCATCTCAGCCCAGAAAGCAGGTACAACAAGTTTTGTGGTGCCTTTCAGCTGCCTACCGGGGTAGTGTAAAAACTACCAACAGAACTCGTTTCTGGCACCTTCCCCGGTGGAGTTGTGCATGGGGTGTGTATGGAACATTTTGTCACCAGCCAAGTCCAAAATTCAGCTATTCCCCATCTCAGCCCAGAAAGCAGGTACAACAAGTTTTGTGGTGCCTTTCTCTTGCCTACCGGGGTAGTGTAAAAACTACCAACAGAACTCGTTTCTGGCACCTTCCCCGGAGGAGTTGTGCATGGGGTGTGTTTGGAACATTTTGTCACCAGCCGAGTCCAAAATTCAGCGATTCCCCATCTCAGCCCAGAAAGCAGGTAGAACAAGTTTTGTGGTGCCTTTCAGCTGCCTACCGGGGTAGTGTAAAAACTACCAACAGAACTCGTTTCTGGCACCTTCCCCGGTGGAGTTGTGCATGGGGTGTGTTTGGAACATTTTGTCACCAGCCGAGTCCAAAATTCAGCGATTCCCCATCTCAGCCCAGAAAGCAGGTAGAACAAGTTTTGTGGTGCCTTTCAGCTGCCTACCGGGGTAGTGTAAAAACTACCAACAGAACTCGTTTCTGGCACCTTCCCCGGTGGAGTTGTGCATGGGGTGTGTTTGGAACATTTTGTCACCAGCCGAGTCCAAAATTCAGCGATTCCCCATCTCAGCCCAGAAAGCAGGTAGAACAAGTTTTGTGGTGCCTTTCAGCTGCCTACCGGGGTAGTGTAAAAACTACCAACAGAACTCGTTTCTGGCACCTTCCCCGGAGGAGTTGTGCATGGGGTGTGTTTGGAACATTTTGTCACCAGCCGAGTCCAAAATTCAGCCGTTCCCCATCTCAGCCCAGAAAGCAGGTAGAACAAGTTTTGTGGTGCCTTTCAGCTGCCTACCGGGGTAGTGTAAAAACTACCAACAGAACTCGTTTCTGGCACCTTCCCCGGTGGAGTTGTGCATGGGGTGTGTTTGGAACATTTTGTCACCAGCCGAGTCCAAAATTCAGCTATTCCCCATCTCAGCCCAGAAAGCAGGTAGAACAAGTTTTGTGGTGCCTTTCTCTTGCCTACCGGGGTAGTGTAAAAACTACCAACAGAACTTGTTTCTGGCACCTTCCCCGGTGGAGTTGTGCATGGGGTGTGTTTGGAACATTTTGTCACCAGCCGAGTCCAAAATTCAGCGATTCCCCATCTCAGCCCAGAAAGCAGGTAGAACAAGTTTTGTGGTGCCTTTCAGCTGCCTACCGGGGTAGTGTAAAAACTACCAACAGAACTCGTTTCTGGCACCTTCCCTGGTGGAGTTGTGCATGGGGTGTGTTTGGAACATTTTGTTACCAGCCGAGTCCAAAATTCAGCCGTTCCCCATCTCAGCCCCGAAAGCAGGTACAACAAGTTTTGTGGTGCCTTTCAGCTGCCTACCGGGGTAGTGTAAAAACTACCAACAGAACTCGTTTCTGGCACCTTCCCCGGTGGAGTTGTGCATGGGGTGTGTTTGGAACATTTTGTCACCAGCCGAGTCCAAAATTCAGCGATTCCCCATCTCAGCCCAGAAAGCAGGTAGAACAAGTTTTGTGGTGCCTTTCAGCTGCCTACCGGGGTAGTGTAAAAACTACCAACAGAACTCGTTTCTGGCACCTTCCCCGGTGGAGTTGTGCATGGGGTGTGTTTGGAACATTTTGTCAGCAGCCGAGTCCAAAATTCAGCGCTTCCCCATCTCAGCCCAGAAAGCAGGTAGAACAAGTTTTGTGGTGCCTTTCAGCTGCCTACCGGGGTAGTGTAAAAAGTACTAAGAGATCTCCTGTCTGGCACCTTCCCCGGTGGAGTTGTGCATGGGGTGTGTTTGGAACATTTTGTCACCAGCCGACTCCAAAATTCAGCTATTCCCCATCTCAGCCCAGGAAGCAGGTACAACAAGTTTTGTGGTGCCTTTCTCTTGCCTACCGGGGTAGTGTAAAAACTACCAACAGAACTCGTTTCTGGCACCTTCCCCGGTGGAGTTGTGCATGGGGTGTGTTTGGAACATTTTGTCACCAGCCGAGTCCAAAATTCAGCCGTTCCCCATCTCAGCCCAGAAAGCAGGTAGAACAAGTTTTGTGGTGCCTTTCAGCTGCCTACCGGGATAGTGTAAAAACTACCAACAGAACTCGTTTCTGGCACCTTCCCCGGTGGAGTTGTGCATGGGGTGTGTTTGGAACATTTTGTCACCAGCTGAGTCGAAAATTCAGCGATTCCCCATCTCAGCCCAGAAAGCAGGTAGAACAAGTTTTGTGGTGCCTTTCAGCTGCCTACCGGGGTAGTGTAAAAACTACCAACAGAACTCGTTTCTGGCACCTTCCCCGGTGGAGTTGTGCATGGGGTGTGTTTGGAACATTTTGTCACCAGCCGAGTCCAAAATTCAGCGATTCCCCATCTCAGCCCAGAAAGCAGGTAGAACAAGTTTTGTGGTGCCTTTCAGCTGCCTACCGGGGTAGTGTAAAAACTACCAACAGAACTCGTTTCTGGCACCTTCCCCGGTGGAGTTGTGCATGGGGTGTGTTTGGAACATTTTGTCAGCAGCCGAGTCCAAAATTCAGCGATTCCCCATCTCAGCCCAGAAAGCAGGTAGAACAAGTTTTGTGGTGCCTTTCAGCTGCCTACCGGGGTAGTGTAAAAACTACCAACAGAACTCGTTTCTGGCACCTTCCCTGGTGGAGTTGTGCATGGGGTGTGTTTGGAACATTTTGTTACCAGCCGAGTCCAAAATTCAGCCGTTCCCCATCTCAGCCCAGAAAGCAGGTAGAACAACTTTTGTGGTGCCTTTCAGCTGCCTACCGGGGTAGTGTAAAAACTACCAACAGAACTCGTTTCTGGCACCTTCCCCGGTGGAGGTGTGCATGGGGTGTGTTTGGAACATTTTGTCACCAGCCGAGTCCAAAATTCAGCGATTCTCCATCTCAGCCCAGAAAGCAGGTAGAACAAGTTTTGTGGTGCCTTTCTCTTGCCTACCGGGGTAGTGTAAAAACTACCAACAGAACTCGTTTCTGGCACCTTCCCCGGTGGAGTTGTGCATGGGGTGTGTTTGGAACATTTTGTCAGCAGCCGAGTCCAAAATTCAGCGATTCCCCATCTCAGCCCAGAAAGCAGGTAGAACAAGTTTTGTGGTGCCTTTCAGCTGCCTACCGGGGTAGTGTAAAAACTACCAACAGAACTCGTTTCTGGCACCTTCCCCGGTGGAGTTGTGCATGGGGTGTGTTTGGAACATTTTGTCACCAGCCGAGTCCAAAATTCAGCGATTCCCCATCTCAGCCCAGAAAGCAGGTAGAACAAGTTTTGTGGTGCCTTTCAGCTGCCTACCGGGGTAGTGTAAAAACTACCAACAGAACTCGTTTCTGGCACCTTCCCCGGTGGAGTTGTGCATGGGGTGTGTTTGGAACATTTTGTCACCAGCCGAGTCCAAAATTCAGCGATTCCCCATCTCAGCCCAGAAAGCAGGTAGAACAAGTTTTGTGGTGCCTTTCTCTTGCCTACCGGGGTAGTGTAAAAACTACCAACAGAACTCGTTTCTGGCACCTTCCCCGGTGGAGTTGTGCATGGGGTGTGTTTGGAACATTTTGTCACCAGCCGAGTCCAAAATTCAGCGATTCCCCATCTCAGCCCAGAAAGCAGGTAGAACAAGTTTTGTGGTGCCTTTCAGCTGCCTACCGGGATAGTGTAAAAACTACCAACAGAACTCGTTTCTGGCACCTTCCCCGGTGGAGTTGTGCATGGGGTGTGTTTGGAACATTTTGTCACCAGCCGAGTCCAAAATTCAGCGATTCCCCATCTCAGCCCAGAAAGCAGGTAGAACAAGTTTTGTGGTGCCTTTCAGCTGCCTACCGGGGTAGTGTAAAAACTACCAACAGAACTCGTTTCTGGCACCTTCCCTGGTGGAGTTGTGCATGGGGTGTGTTTGGAACATTTTGTTACCAGCCGAGTCCAAAATTCAGCCGTTCCCCATCTCAGCCCAGAAAGCAGGTAGAACAACTTTTGTGGTGCCTTTCAGCTGCCTACCGGGGTAGTGTAAAAACTACCAACAGAACTCGTTTCTGGCACCTTCCCCGGTGGAGGTGTGCATGGGGTGTGTTTGGAACATTTTGTCACCAGCCGAGTCCAAAATTCAGCGATTCTCCATCTCAGCCCAGAAAGCAGGTAGAACAAGTTTTGTGGTGCCTTTCTCTTGCCTACCGGGGTAGTGTAAAAACTACCAACAGAACTCGTTTCTGGCACCTTCCCCGGTGGAGTTGTGCATGGGGTGTGTTTGGAACATTTTGTCAGCAGCCGAGTCCAAAATTCAGCGATTCCCCATCTCAGCCCAGAAAGCAGGTAGAACAAGTTTTGTGGTGCCTTTCAGCTGCCTACCGGGGTAGTGTAAAAACTACCAACAGAACTCGTTTCTGGCACCTTCCCCGGTGGAGTTGTGCATGGGGTGTGTTTGGAACATTTTGTCACCAGCCGAGTCCAAAATTCAGCGATTCCCCATCTCAGCCCAGAAAGCAGGTAGAACAAGTTTTGTGGTGCCTTTCAGCTGCCTACCGGGGTAGTGTAAAAACTACCAACAGAACTCGTTTCTGGCACCTTCCCCGGTGGAGTTGTGCATGGGGTGTGTTTGGAACATTTTGTCACCAGCCGAGTCCAAAATTCAGCGATTCCCCATCTCAGCCCAGAAAGCAGGTAGAACAAGTTTTGTGGTGCCTTTCTCTTGCCTACCGGGGTAGTGTAAAAACTACCAACAGAACTCGTTTCTGGCACCTTCCCCGGTGGAGTTGTGCATGGGGTGTGTTTGGAACATTTTGTCACCAGCCGAGTCCAAAATTCAGCGATTCCCCATCTCAGCCCAGAAAGCAGGTAGAACAAGTTTTGTGGTGCCTTTCAGCTGCCTACCGGGATAGTGTAAAAACTACCAACAGAACTCGTTTCTGGCACCTTCCCCGGTGGAGTTGTGCATGGGGTGTGTTTGGAACATTTTGTCACCAGCCGAGTCCAAAATTCAGCCGTTCCCCATCTCAGCCCAGAAAGCAGGTAGAACAAGTTTTGTGGTGCCTTTCAGCTGCCTACCGGGGTAGTGTAAAAACTACCAACAGAACTCGTTTCTGGCACCTTCCCCGGTGGAGTTGTGCATGGGGTGTGTTTGGAACATTTTGTCACCAGCCGAGTCCAAAATTCAGCTATTCCCCATCTCAGCCCAGAAAGCAGGTAGAACAAGTTTTGTGGTGCCTTTCTCTTGCCTACCGGGGTAGTGTAAAAACTACCAACAGAACTTGTTTCTGGCACCTTCCCCGGTGGAGTTGTGCATGGGGTGTGTTTGGAACATTTTGTCAGCAGCCGAGTCCAAAATTCAGCGATTCCCCATCTCAGCCCAGAAAGCAGGTAGAACAAGTTTTGTGGTGCCTTTCAGCTGCCTACCGGGGTAGTGTAAAAACTACCAACAGAACTCGTTTCTGGCACCTTCCCTGGTGGAGTTGTGCATGGGGTGTGTTTGGAACATTTTGTTACCAGCCGAGTCCAAAATTCAGCCGTTCCCCATCTCAGCCCCGAAAGCAGGTACAACAAGTTTTGTGGTGCCTTTCAGCTGCCTACCGGGGTAGTGTAAAAACTACCAACAGAACTCGTTTCTGGCACCTTCCCCGGTGGAGTTGTGCATGGGGTGTGTTTGGAACATTTTGTCACCAGCCGAGTCCAAAATTCAGCGATTCCCCATCTCAGCCCAGAAAGCAGGTAGAACAAGTTTTGTGGTGCCTTTCAGCTGCCTACCGGGGTAGTGTAAAAACTACCAACAGAACTCGTTTCTGGCACCTTCCCCGGTGGAGTTGTGCATGGGGTGTGTTTGGAACATTTTGTCAGCAGCCGAGTCCAAAATTCAGCGATTCCCCATCTCAGCCCAGAAAGCAGGTAGAACAAGTTTTGTGGTGCCTTTCAGCTGCCTACCGGGGTAGTGTAAAAACTACCAACAGAACTCGTTTCTGGCACCTTCCCCGGTGGAGTTGTGCATGGGGTGTGTTTGGAACATTTTGTCACCAGCCGAGTCCAAAATTCAGCGATTCCCCATCTCAGCCCAGAAAGCAGGTAGAACAAGTTTTGTGGTGCCTTTCAGCTGCCTACCGGGGTAGTGTAAAAACTACCAACAGAACTCGTTTCTGGCACCTTCCCCGGTGGAGTTGTGCATGGGGTGTGTTTGGAACATTTTGTCACCAGCCGAGTCCAAAATTCAGCGATTCCCCATCTCAGCCCAGAAAGCAGGTAGAACAAGTTTTGTGGTGCCTTTCAGCTGCCTACCGGGGTAGTGTAAAAACTACCAACAGAACTCGTTTCTGGCACCTTCCCCGGTGGAGTTGTGCATGGGGTGTGTTTGGAACATTTTGTCACCAGCCGAGTCCAAAATTCAGCGATTCCCCATCTCAGCCCAGAAAGCAGGTAGAACAAGTTTTGTGGTGCCTTTCAGCTGCCTACCGGGGTAGTGTAAAAACTACCAACAGAACTCGTTTCTGGCGCCTTCCCCGGTGGAGTTGTGCATGGGGTGTGTTTGGAACATTTTGTCACCAGCCGAGTCCAAAATTCAGCTATTCCCCATCTCAGCCCAGAAAGCAGGTACAACAAGTTTTGTGGTGCCTTTCTCTTGCCTACCGGGGTAGTGTAAAAACTACCAACAGAACTCGTTTCTGGCGCCTTCCCCGGTGGAGTTGTGCATGGGGTGTGTTTGGAACATTTTGTCACCAGCCGAGTCCAAAATTCAGCGATTCCCCATCTCAGCCCAGAAAGCAGGTAGAACAAGTTTTGTGGTGCCTTTCAGCTGCCTACCGGGGTAGTGTAAAAACTACCAACAGAACTCGTTTCTGACACCTTCCCCGGTGGAGTTGTGCATGGGGTGTGTTTGGAACATTTTGTCACCAGCCGAGTCCAAAATTCAGCGATTCCCCATCTCAGCCCAGAAAGCAGGTACAACAAGTTTTGTGGTGCCTTTCAGCTGCCTACCGGGGTAGTGTAAAAACTACCAACAGAACTCGTTTCTGGCACCTTCCCCGGTGGAGTTGTGCATGGGGTGTGTATGGAACATTTTGTCACCAGCCAAGTCCAAAATTCAGCTATTCCCCATCTCAGCCCAGAAAGCAGGTACAACAAGTTTTGTGGTGCCTTTCTCTTGCCTACCGGGGTAGTGTAAAAACTACCAACAGAACTCGTTTCTGGCACCTTCCCCGGAGGAGTTGTGCATGGGGTGTGTTTGGAACATTTTGTCACCAGCCGAGTCCAAAATTCAGCGATTCCCCATCTCAGCCCAGAAAGCAGGTAGAACAAGTTTTGTGGTGCCTTTCAGCTGCCTACCGGGGTAGTGTAAAAACTACCAACAGAACTCGTTTCTGACACCTTCCCCGGTGGAGTTGTGCATGGGGTGTGTTTGGAACATTTTGTCACCAGCCGAGTCCAAAATTCAGCTATTCCCCATCTCAGCCCAGAAAGCAGGTACAACAAGTTTTGTGGTGCCTTTCAGCTGCCTACCGGGGTAGTGTAAAAACTACCAACAGAACTCGTTTCTGGCACCTTCCCCGGTGGAGTTGTGCATGGGGTGTGTATGGAACATTTTGTCACCAGCCAAGTCCAAAATTCAGCTATTCCCCATCTCAGCCCAGAAAGCAGGTACAACAAGTTTTGTGGTGCCTTTCTCTTGCCTACCGGGGTAGTGTAAAAACTACCAACAGAACTCGTTTCTGGCACCTTCCCCGGAGGAGTTGTGCATGGGGTGTGTTTGGAACATTTTGTCACCAGCCGAGTCCAAAATTCAGCGATTCCCCATCTCAGCCCAGAAAGCAGGTAGAACAAGTTTTGTGGTGCCTTTCAGCTGCCTACCGGGGTAGTGTAAAAACTACCAACAGAACTCGTTTCTGGCACCTTCCCCGGTGGAGTTGTGCATGGGGTGTGTTTGGAACATTTTGTCACCAGCCGAGTCCAAAATTCAGCGATTCCCCATCTCAGCCCAGAAAGCAGGTAGAACAAGTTTTGTGGTGCCTTTCAGCTGCCTACCGGGGTAGTGTAAAAACTACCAACAGAACTCGTTTCTGGCGCCTTCCCCGGTGGAGTTGTGCATGGGGTGTGTTTGGAACATTTTGTCACCAGCCGAGTCCAAAATTCAGCGATTCCCCATCTCAGCCCAGAAAGCAGGTAGAACAAGTTTTGTGGTGCCTTTCAGCTGCCTACCGGGGTAGTGTAAAAACTACCAACAGAACTCGTTTCTGGCACCTTCCCCGGAGGAGTTGTGCATGGGGTGTGTTTGGAACATTTTGTCACCAGCCGAGTCCAAAATTCAGCCGTTCCCCATCTCAGCCCAGAAAGCAGGTAGAACAAGTTTTGTGGTGCCTTTCAGCTGCCTACCGGGGTAGTGTAAAAACTACCAACAGAACTCGTTTCTGGCACCTTCCCCGGTGGAGTTGTGCATGGGGTGTGTTTGGAACATTTTGTCACCAGCCGAGTCCAAAATTCAGCTATTCCCCATCTCAGCCCAGAAAGCAGGTAGAACAAGTTTTGTGGTGCCTTTCTCTTGCCTACCGGGGTAGTGTAAAAACTACCAACAGAACTTGTTTCTGGCACCTTCCCCGGTGGAGTTGTGCATGGGGTGTGTTTGGAACATTTTGTCACCAGCCGAGTCCAAAATTCAGCGATTCCCCATCTCAGCCCAGAAAGCAGGTAGAACAAGTTTTGTGGTGCCTTTCAGCTGCCTACCGGGGTAGTGTAAAAACTACCAACAGAACTCGTTTCTGGCACCTTCCCTGGTGGAGTTGTGCATGGGGTGTGTTTGGAACATTTTGTTACCAGCCGAGTCCAAAATTCAGCCGTTCCCCATCTCAGCCCCGAAAGCAGGTACAACAAGTTTTGTGGTGCCTTTCAGCTGCCTACCGGGGTAGTGTAAAAACTACCAACAGAACTCGTTTCTGGCACCTTCCCCGGTGGAGTTGTGCATGGGGTGTGTTTGGAACATTTTGTCACCAGCCGAGTCCAAAATTCAGCGATTCCCCATCTCAGCCCAGAAAGCAGGTAGAACAAGTTTTGTGGTGCCTTTCAGCTGCCTACCGGGGTAGTGTAAAAACTACCAACAGAACTCGTTTCTGGCACCTTCCCCGGTGGAGTTGTGCATGGGGTGTGTTTGGAACATTTTGTCAGCAGCCGAGTCCAAAATTCAGCGATTCCCCATCTCAGCCCAGAAAGCAGGTAGAACAAGTTTTGTGGTGCCTTTCAGCTGCCTACCGGGGTAGTGTAAAAACTACCAACAGAACTCGTTTCTGGCACCTTCCCCGGTGGAGTTGTGCATGGGGTGTGTTTGGAACATTTTGTCAGCAGCCGAGTCCAAAATTCAGCGATTCCCCATCTCAGCCCAGAAAGCAGGTAGAACAAGTTTTGTGGTGCCTTTCAGCTGCCTACCGGGGTAGTGTAAAAACTACCAACAGAACTCGTTTCTGGCACCTTCCCCGGTGGAGTTGTGCATGGGGTGTGTTTGGAACATTTTGTCACCAGCCGAGTCCAAAATTCAGCCGTTCCCCATCTCAGCCCAGAAAGCAGGTAGAACAAGTTTTGTGGTGCCTTTCAGCTGCCTACCGGGGTAGTGTAAAAACTACCAACAGAACTCGTTTCTGGCGCCTTCCCCGGTGGAGTTGTGCATGGGGTGTGTTTGGAACATTTTGTCACCAGCCGAGTCCAAAATTCAGCTATTCCCCCATCTCAGCCCAGAAAGCAGGTACAACAAGTTTTGTGGTGCCTTTCTCTTGCCTACCGGGGTAGTGTAAAAACTACCAACAGAACTCGTTTCTGGCGCCTTCCCCGGTGGAGTTGTGCATGGGGTGTGTTTGGAACATTTTGTCACCAGCCGAGTCCAAAATTCAGCGATTCCCCATCTCAGCCCAGAAAGCAGGTAGAACAAGTTTTGTGGTGCCTTTCAGCTGCCTACCGGGGTAGTGTAAAAACTACCAACAGAACTCGTTTCTGGCACCTTCCCTGGTGGAGTTGTGCATGGGGTGTGTTTGGAACATTTTGTTACCAGCCGAGTCCAAAATTCAGCCGTTCCCCATCTCAGCCCCGAAAGCAGGTACAACAAGTTTTGTGGTGCCTTTCAGCTGCCTACCGGGGTAGTGTAAAAACTACCAACAGAACTCGTTTCTGGCACCTTCCCCGGTGGAGTTGTGCATGGGGTGTGTTTGGAACATTTTGTCACCAGCCGAGTCCAAAATTCAGCGATTCCCCATCTCAGCCCAGAAAGCAGGTAGAACAAGTTTTGTGGTGCCTTTCAGCTGCCTACCGGGGTAGTGTAAAAACTACCAACAGAACTCGTTTCTGGCACCTTCCCCGGTGGAGTTGTGCATGGGGTGTGTTTGGAACATTTTGTCAGCAGCCGAGTCCAAAATTCAGCGATTCCCCATCTCAGCCCAGAAAGCAGGTAGAACAAGTTTTGTGGTGCCTTTCAGCTGCCTACCGGGGTAGTGTAAAAACTACCAACAGAACTCGTTTCTGGCACCTTCCCCGGTGGAGTTGTGCATGGGGTGTGTTTGGAACATTTTGTCACCAGCCGAGTCCAAAATTCAGCGATTCCCCATCTCAGCCCAGAAAGCAGGTAGAACAAGTTTTGTGGTGCCTTTCAGCTGCCTACCGGGGTAGTGTAAAAACTACCAACAGAAACTCGTTTCTGGCACCTTCCCCGGTGGAGTTGTGCATGGGGTGTGTTTGGAACATTTTGTCACCAGCCGAGTCCAAAATTCAGCGATTCCCCATCTCAGCCCAGAAAGCAGGTAGAACAAGTTTTGTGGTGCCTTTCAGCTGCCTACCGGGGTAGTGTAAAAACTACCAACAGAACTCGTTATCTGGCACCTTCCCCGGTGGAGTTGTGCATGGGGTGTGTTTGGAACATTTTGTCACCAGCCGAGTCCAAAATTCAGCGATTCCCCATCTCAGCCCAGAAAGCAGGTAGAACAAGTTTTGTGGTGCCTTTCAGCTGCCTACCGGGGTAGTGTAAAAACTACCAACAGAACTCGTTTCTGGCGCCTTCCCCGGTGGAGTTGTGCATGGGGTGTGTTTGGAACATTTTGTCACCAGCCGAGTCCAAAATTCAGCTATTCCCCCATCTCAGCCCAGAAAGCAGGTACAACAAGTTTTGTGGTGCCTTCTCTTGCCTACCGGGGTAGTGTAAAAACTACCAACAGAAACTCGTTTCTGGCGCCTTCCCCGGTGGAGTTGTGCATGGGGTGTGTTTGGAACATTTTGTCACCAGCACGAGTCCAAAAATTCAGCGATTCCCCATCTCAGCCCAGAAAGCAGGTAGAACAAGTTTTGTGGTGCCTTTCAGCTGCCTACCGGGGTAGTGTAAAAACTACCAACAGAACTCGTTTCTGACACCTTCCCCGGTGGAGTTGTGCATGGGGTGTGTTTGGAACATTTTGTCACCAGCCGAGTCCAAAATTCAGCTATTCCCCATCTCAGCCCAGAAAGCAGGTACAACAAGTTTTGTGGTGCCTTTCAGCTGCCTACCGGGGTAGTGTAAAAACTACCAACAGAACTCGTTTTCTGGCACCTTCCCCGGTGGAGTTGTGCATGGGGTGTGTATGGAACATTTTGTCACCAGCCAAGTCCAAAATTCAGCTATTCCCCATCTCAGCCCAGAAAGCAGGTAGAACAAGTTTTGTGGTGCCTTTCTCTTGCCTACCGGGGTAGTGTAAAAACTACCAACAGAACTCGTTTCTGGCACCTTCCCCGGAGGAGTTGTGCATGGGGTGTGTTTGGAACATTTTGTCACCAGCCGAGTCCAAAATTCAGCGATTCCCCATCTCAGCCCCAGAAAGCAGGTAGAACAAGTTTTGTGGTGCCTTTCAGCTGCCTACCGGGGTAGTGAAAAAACTACCAACAGAACTCGTTTCTGACACCTTCCCCGGTGGAGTTGTGCATGGGGTGTGTTTGGAACATTTTGTCACCAGCCGAGTCCAAAATTCAGCTATTCCCCATCTCAGCCCAGAAAGCAGGTACAACAAGTTTTGTGGTGCCTTTCAGCTGCCTACCGGGGTAGTGTAAAAACTACCAACAGAAACTCGTTTCTGGCACCTTCCCCGGTGGAGTTGTGCATGGGGTGTGTATGGAACATTTTGTCACCAGCCAAGTCCAAAATTCAGCTATTCCCCATCTCAGCCCAGAAAGCAGGTACAACAAGTTTTTGTGGTGCCTTTCTCTTGCCTACCGGGGTAGTGTAAAAACTACCAACAGAACTCGTTTCTGGCACCTTCCCCGGAGGAGTTGTGCATGGGTGTGTTTGGAACATTTTGTCACCAGCCGAGTCCAAAATTCAGCGATTCCCCCATCTCAGCCCAGAAAGCAGGTAGAACAAGTTTTGTGGTGCCTTTCAGCTGCCTACCGGGGTAGTGTAAAAACTACCAACAGAACTCGTTTCTGGCACCTTCCCCGGTGGAGTTGTGCATGGGGTGTGTTTGGAACATTTTGTCACCAGCCGAGTCCAAAATTCAGCGATTCCCCATCTCAGCCAGAAAGCAGGTAGAACAAGTTTTGTGGTGCCTTTCAGCTGCCTACCGGGGTAGTGTAAAAACTACCAACAGAACTCGTTTCTGGCACCTTCCCCGGTGGAGTTGTGCATGGGGTGTGTTTGGAACATTTTGTCACCAGCCGAGTCCAAAATTCAGCGATTCCCCATCTCAGCCCAGAAAGCAGGTAGAACAAGTTTTGTGGTGCCTTTCAGCTGCCTACCGGGGTAGTGTAAAAACTACCACAGAACTCGTTCTGGCACCTTCCCCGGAGGAGTTGTGCATGGGGTGTGTTTGGAACATTTTGTCACCAGCCGAGTCCAAAATTCAGCCGTTCCCCATCTCAGCCCAGAAAGCAGGTAGAACAAGTTTTGTGGTGCCTTTCAGCTGCCTACCGGGGTAGTGTAAAAAACTACCAACAGAACTCGTTTCTGGCACCTTCCCCGGTGGAGTTGTGCATGGGGTGTGTTTGGAACATTTTGTCACCAGCCGAGTCCAAAATTCAGCTATTCCCCATCTCAGCCCAGAAAGCAGGTAGAACAAGTTTTGTGGTGCCATTTCAGCTGCCTACCGGGGTAGTGTAAAAACTACCAACAGAACTTGTTTCTGGCACCTTCCCCGGTGGAGTTGTGCATGGGGTGTGTTTGGAACATTTTGTCACCAGCCGAGTCCAAAATTCAGCGATTCCCATCTCAGCCCAGAAAGCAGGTAGAACAAGTTTTGTGGTGCCTTTCAGCTGCTACCGGGGTAGTGTAAAAACTACCAACAGAACTCGTTTCTGGCACCTTCCCTGGTGGAGTTGTGCATGGGGTGTGTTGGAACATTTTGTTACCAGCCGAGTCCAAAATTCAGCCGTTCCCCATCTCAGCCCCGAAAGCAGGTACACAACAAGTTTTGTGGTGCCTTTCAGCTGCCTACCGGGGTAGTGTAAAAACTACCAACAGAACTCGTTTCTGGCACCTTCCCCGGTGAGTTGTGCATGGGGTGTGTTTGGAACATTTTGTCACCAGCCGAGTCCAAAATTCAGCGATTCCCCATCTCAGCCCAGAAAGCAGGTAGAACAAGTTTTGTGGTGCCTTTCAGCTGCCTACCGGGGTAGTGTAAAAACTACCAACAGAACTCGTTTCTGGCACCTTCCCCGGTGGAGTTGTGCATGGGGTGTGTTTGGAACATTTTGTCAGCAGCCGAGTCCAAAATTCAGCGATTCCCCATCTCAGCCCAGAAAAGCAGGTAGAACAAGTTTTGTGGTGCCTTTCAGCTGCCTACCGGGGTAGTGTAAAAACTACCAACAGAACTCGTTTCTGGCACCTTCCCCGGTGGAGTTGTGCATGGGGTGTGTTTGGAACATTTTGTCAGCAGCCGAGTCCAAAATTCAGCGATTCCCCATCTCAGCCCAGAAAGCAGGTAGAACAAGTTTTGTGGTGCCTTTCAGCTGCCTACCGGGGTAGTGTAAAAACTACCAACAGAACTCGTTTCTGGCACCTTCCCCGGTGGAGTT
>NW_026599422.1:0-58575 GCF_023634085.1 Falco cherrug | reverse complement strand
AGCCGGCCGGCCATAAATCCCTCCAGAGTTGAGAGGTGAGCTGTGGGAAATCTGTAACGGGGAATCAGGCTTCGTCCCCAGAAAGAGATGTATATGGACTCATAAAGGGTCTTCTAGTCAGATCAGGGAGTCCGTGCCTCAATCTCCTCAAATGGTGACCCCTATGGTGGTGTTCCGAAGCCTTGGAAGAATAAGGACGGAAAAAAGACAGCTCGTGGAAGAGGGCTGCGTTCCAGAGGAGGCGGCTTGGCTGAACGATCGTCTTGCTGTCTGGACCAGGCGGACAACCTAAACCCCAAGGATAACGCCTGTATGCATCGAGACAGGTGAGCAGCCACAAAACCTTAGAGATTTTAAATATTTGAAGAAATTTTAAGAAGCTTTAGAAACCTGTACTCATTGAGACAGGCGAGCAGTCAAGAAACTTTAGAGACTTTGAAGGAAATTAAAGCGGTCAGCAGACAATTGTATGATGCTGCTGCAGAGGGGAACTCTGCGTCGGGAATGCATTTAGCACCTTGGTGGCAAATTCTGACTCCTCTTTGCCAAGTGTGGACTAATTCTACTATCGGTGCTAAACCAGAGGAAGCTGTAAATTCCACTGACAGCGCGACTCTTCTCAAGACAACGTCAGCGACGGCGATTCTGTCCACACCTCCTCTGCCCCCAAAGCTTCTGTCACTGACTGCAGCGACCCTCACAACACAGGACCAAGCATGGGAACAGGACAACTCGGACAATGATTTTATTGACACTGATAAACCTTTTGATCCAGGTCCTATAGGTCTGGAAAAGGAGCTAGACCTTTTCCCCACCCCCTCGTCTGGCGGCTGGCTCTCCGCGCGCCCTGTTATTGGCCGGTGACAATCGCCTGGAACCGACGGACGGACGGACCCGGCGGACAGGGAGAGGCCTCCGTCGGCCTCGCTGACCGTCAAGAAACGGGACCGAGAAAGCCCCGCCTTCGAGAGGTCCAACCGGAGCAAACGGGGCACCCGTTCCCGACGTGCACGGCCGAGGGGAGGTCCTTTGCTGCCGCCGCCGTCCCGTCTGTCCTCGATGGTGATCGCCCGGTGGAATGGGACTTGGGCGGCATGCGTGCCCTCTCGTCTCCTCTCCTCTCCTCTCGTCTCCTCTCCTCTCGTCTCCTCTCGTCTCATCTCGTCTCGTCTCGTCTCGTCTCGTCTCGTCTCGTCTCGTCTCGTCTCGTCTCCTCTCCTCTCCTCTCCTCTCCTCTCCTCTCCTCTCCTCTCCTCTCCTCTCCTCTCCCCTCCCCTCCCCTCCCCTCCCCTCCCCTCCCCTCCCCTCCCCTCCCCTCCCCTCCCCTCCCCTCCTCTCCTCTCCTCTCCTCTACTTCGCTTGGCACGGCACGGCACGGCACGGCACGGCAGATCTTTGGTAGTTTTTACATTGCTCCGGTAGGCAGCTGAAAGGCACCACAAAACTTGTTCTACCTGATTTATGGGCTGACGTGGAGAACCGCTGACTTTTCGACTCGGCTGGTGACAAAAACTTCAAAACACACCCCATGCACAACTCCACCGGGGAAGGTGCCAAAATGAAGTTCTTTGGTAGTTCTTACATTGCTCCAGTAGGCAGCTGTAAGACACCACAAAACTTGTTCTACCTGCTTTCTGGGCTGAGATGGGGAACAGCTGAGTTTTGGACTCGGCTGGTGACAAAATGTTCCAAACACACCCCATGCACAACTCCACCGGGGAAGGTGCCAGAAACGAGTTCTGTTGGTAGTTTTTACACTACCCCGGTAGGCAGCTGAAAGGCACCACTAAAGTTTTTCTACCTGCTTTCTGGGCTGAGATGGGGAACAGCTGAGTTTTGGACTCGGCTGGTGACAAAATGTTCCAAACACACCCCATGCACAACTCCACCGGGGAAGGTGCCAGAAACGAGTTCTGTTGGTAGTTTTTACACTACCCCGGTAGGCAGCTGAAAGGCACCACAAAACTTGTTCTACCTGCTTTCTGGGCTGAGATGGGGAATAGCTGAATTTTGGACTCGGCTGGTGACAAAATGTTCCAAACACACCCCATGCACAACTCCACCGGGGAAGGTGCCAGAAATGAGTTCTGTTGGTAGTTTTTACACTACCCCGGTAGGCAGCTGAAAGGCACCGCAAGAGTTTTTCTACCTGCTTTCTGGGCTGAGACGTGGAAAAGCTGAATTTTGGACTCGGCTGCTGACAAAATGTTCCAAACACACCCCATGCACAACTCCACCGGGGAAGGTGCCAGAAACGAGTTCTGTTGGTAGTTTTTACACTACCCCGGTAGGCAGCTGAAAGGCACCACAAAACTTGTTCTACCTGCTTTCTGGGCTGAGATGGGGAACAGCTGAATTTTGGACTCGGCTGGTGACAAAATGTTCCAAACACACCCCATGCACAACTCCACCGGGGAAGGTGCCAGAAATGAGTTCTGTTGGTAGTTTTTACACTCCCCCGGTAGGCAGCTGAAAGGCACCGCAAGAGTTTTTCTACCTGCTTTCTGGCCTGAGACGGGGAACGGCTGAATTTTGGACTCGGCTGGTGACAAAATGTTCCAAACACACCCCATGCACAACTCCACGGGGAAGGTGCCAGAAACGAGTTCTGTTGGTAGTTTTTACACTACCCCGGTAGGCAGCTGAAAGGCACCACAAAACTTGTTCTACCTGCTTTCTGGGCAGAGATGGGGAATAGCTGAGTTTTGGACTCGGCTGGTGACAGAATGTTCCAAACACACCCCATGCACAACTCCACCGGGGAAGGTGCCAGAAACGAGTTCTGTTGGTAGTTTTTACACTACCCCGGTAGGCAGCTGAAAGGCACCACTAAAGTTTTTCTACCTGCTTTCTGGGCTGAGACGGGGAACAGCTGAGTTTTGGACTCGGCTGGTGACAAAATGTTCCAAACACACCCCATGCACACCTCCACCGGGGAAGGTGCCAGAAACGAGTTCTGTTGGTAGTTTTTACACTACCCCGGTAGGCAGCTGAAAGGCACCACCAAACTTGTTCTACCTGCTTTCTGGGCTGAGATGGGGAACGGCTGAATTTTGGACTCGGCTGGTGACAAAATGTTCCAAACACACCCCATGCACAACTCCACCGGGGAAGGTGCCAGAAACGAGTTCTGTTGGTAGTTTTTACACTACCCCAGTAGGCAGCTGAAAGGCACCACAAAACCGGTTCTATCTGCTTCCTGGGCTAGAGATGGGGAACAGCTGAATTTTGGACTCGGCTGGTGACAGAATGTTCCAAACACACCCCATGCACAACTCCACCGGGGAAGGTGCCAGAAACGAGTTCTGTTGGTAGTTTTTACACTACCCCGGTAGGCAGCTGAAAGGCACCACTAAAGTTTTTCTACCTGCTTTCTGGGCTGAGACGGGGAACAGCTGAGTTTTGGACTCGGCTGGTGACAAAATGTTCCAAACACACCCCATGCACACCTCCACCGGGGAAGGTGCCAGAAACGAGTTCTGTTGGTAGTTTTTACACTACCCCGGTAGGCAGCTGAAAGGCACCACCAAACTTGTTCTACCTGCTTTCTGGGCTGAGATGGGGAACGGCTGAATTTTGGACTCGGCTGGTGACAAAATGTTCCAAACACACCCCATGCACAACTCCACCGGGGAAGGTGCCAGAAACGAGTTCTGTTGGTAGTTTTTACACTACCCCGGTAGGCAGCTGAAAGGCACCACCAAACTTGTTCTACCTGCTTTCTGGGCTGAGATGGGGAACAGCTGAATTTTGGACTCGGCTGCTGACAAAATGTTCCAAACACACCCCATGCACAACTCCACCGGGGAAGGTGCCAGAAACGAGTTCTGTTGGTAGTTTTTACACTCCCCCGGTAGGCAGCTGAAAGGCACCGCAAGAGTTTTTCTACCTGCTTTCTGGCCTGAGACGGGGAACGGCTGAATTTTGGACTCGGCTGGTGACAAAATGTTCCAAACACACCCCATGCACAACTCCACGGGGAAGGTGCCAGAAACGAGTTCTGTTGGTAGTTTTTACACTACCCCGGTAGGCAGCTGAAAGGCACCACAAAACTTGTTCTACCTGCTTTCTGGGCAGAGATGGGGAATAGCTGAGTTTTGGACTCGGCTGGTGACAGAATGTTCCAAACACACCCCATGCACAACTCCACCGGGGAAGGTGCCAGAAACGAGTTCTGTTGGTAGTTTTTACACTACCCCGGTAGGCAGCTGAAAGGCACCACTAAAGTTTTTCTACCTGCTTTCTGGGCTGAGACGGGGAACAGCTGAGTTTTGGACTCGGCTGGTGACAAAATGTTCCAAACACACCCCATGCACACCTCCACCGGGGAAGGTGCCAGAAACGAGTTCTGTTGGTAGTTTTTACACTACCCCGGTAGGCAGCTGAAAGGCACCACCAAACTTGTTCTACCTGCTTTCTGGGCTGAGATGGGGAACGGCTGAATTTTGGACTCGGCTGGTGACAAAATGTTCCAAACACACCCCATGCACAACTCCACCGGGGAAGGTGCCAGAAACGAGTTCTGTTGGTAGTTTTTACACTACCCCAGTAGGCAGCTGAAAGGCACCACAAAACCGGTTCTATCTGCTTCCTGGGCTAGAGATGGGGAACAGCTGAATTTTGGACTCGGCTGGTGACAGAATGTTCCAAACACACCCCATGCACAACTCCACCGGGGAAGGTGCCAGAAACGAGTTCTGTTGGTAGTTTTTACACTACCCCGGTAGGCAGCTGAAAGGCACCACTAAAGTTTTTCTACCTGCTTTCTGGGCTGAGACGGGGAACAGCTGAGTTTTGGACTCGGCTGGTGACAAAATGTTCCAAACACACCCCATGCACACCTCCACCGGGGAAGGTGCCAGAAACGAGTTCTGTTGGTAGTTTTTACACTACCCCGGTAGGCAGCTGAAAGGCACCACCAAACTTGTTCTACCTGCTTTCTGGGCTGAGATGGGGAACGGCTGAATTTTGGACTCGGCTGGTGACAAAATGTTCCAAACACACCCCATGCACAACTCCACCGGGGAAGGTGCCAGAAACGAGTTCTGTTGGTAGTTTTTACACTACCCCGGTAGGCAGCTGAAAGGCACCACCAAACTTGTTCTACCTGCTTTCTGGGCTGAGATGGGGAACAGCTGAATTTTGGACTCGGCTGCTGACAAAATGTTCCAAACACACCCCATGCACAACTCCACCGGGGAAGGTGCCAGAAACGAGTTCTGTTGGTAGTTTTTACACTACCCCGGTAGGCAGCTGAAAGGCACCACAAAACCGGTTCTATCTGCTTCCTGGGCTAGAGATGGGGAACGGCTGAGTTTTGGACTCGGCTGGTGACAGAATGTTCCAAACACACCCCATGCACAACTCCACCGGGGAAGGTGCCAGAAACGAGTTCTGTTGGTAGTTTTTACACTACCCCGGTAGGCAGCTGAAAGGCACCACAAAACCGGTTCTATCTGCTTCCTGGGCTAGAGATGGGGAACGGCTGAATTTTGGACTCGGCTGGTGACAGAATGTTCCAAACACACCCCATGCACAACTCCAGCGGGGAAGGTGCCAGAAACGAGTTCTGTTGGTAGTTTTTACATTACACCGGTAGGCAGCGGAAAGGCACCACAAAACTTGTTCTACCTGCTTTCTGGGCTGAGATGGGGAACGGCTGAATTTTGGACTCGGCTGGTGACAAAATGTTCCAAACACACCCCATGCACAACTCCACCGGGGAAGGTGCCAGAAACGAGTTCTGTTGGTAGTTTTTACACTACCCCGGTGGGCATCTGAAAGGCACCACAAAAGTTGTTCTATCTGCTTCCTGGGCTAGAGATGGGGAACAGCTGAATTTTGGACTCGGCTGGTGACAAAATGTTCCAAACACACCCCATGCACAACTCCACCGGGGAAGGTGCCAGAAACGAGTTCTGTTGGTAGTTTTTACACTACCCCGGTAGGCAGCTGAAAGGCACCACTAAAGTTTTTCTACCTGCTTTCTGGGCTGAGATGGGGAACAGCTGAGTTTTGGACTCGGCTGGTGACAAAATGTTCCAAACACACCCCATGCACACCTCCACCGGGGAAGGTGCCAGAAACGAGTTCTGTTGGTAGTTTTTACACTACCCCGGTAGGCAGCTGAAAGGCACCACAAAACTTGTTCTACCTGCTTTCTGGGCTGAGATGGGGAATAGCTGAATTTTGGACTCGGCTGGTGACAAAATGTTCCAAACACACCCCATGCACAACTCCACCGGGGAAGGTGCCAGAAATGAGTTCTGTTGGTAGTTTTTACACTACCCCGGTAGGCAGCTGAAAGGCACCGCAAGAGTTTTTCTACCTGCTTTCTGGGCTGAGACGTGGAAAAGCTGAATTTTGGACTCGGCTGCTGACAAAATGTTCCAAACACACCCCATGCACAACTCCACCGGGGAAGGTGCCAGAAACGAGTTCTGTTGGTAGTTTTTACACTACCCCGGTAGGCAGCTGAAAGGCACCACAAAACTTGTTCTACCTGCTTTCTGGGCTGAGATGGGGAACAGCTGAATTTTGGACTCGGCTGGTGACAAAATGTTCCAAACACACCCCATGCACAACTCCACCGGGGAAGGTGCCAGAAATGAGTTCTGTTGGTAGTTTTTACACTCCCCCGGTAGGCAGCTGAAAGGCACCGCAAGAGTTTTTCTACCTGCTTTCTGGCCTGAGACGGGGAACGGCTGAATTTTGGACTCGGCTGGTGACAAAATGTTCCAAACACACCCCATGCACAACTCCACGGGGAAGGTGCCAGAAACGAGTTCTGTTGGTAGTTTTTACACTACCCCGGTAGGCAGCTGAAAGGCACCACAAAACTTGTTCTACCTGCTTTCTGGGCAGAGATGGGGAATAGCTGAGTTTTGGACTCGGCTGGTGACAGAATGTTCCAAACACACCCCATGCACAACTCCACCGGGGAAGGTGCCAGAAACGAGTTCTGTTGGTAGTTTTTACACTACCCCGGTAGGCAGCTGAAAGGCACCACTAAAGTTTTTCTACCTGCTTTCTGGGCTGAGACGGGGAACAGCTGAGTTTTGGACTCGGCTGGTGACAAAATGTTCCAAACACACCCCATGCACACCTCCACCGGGGAAGGTGCCAGAAACGAGTTCTGTTGGTAGTTTTTACACTACCCCGGTAGGCAGCTGAAAGGCACCACCAAACTTGTTCTACCTGCTTTCTGGGCTGAGATGGGGAACGGCTGAATTTTGGACTCGGCTGGTGACAAAATGTTCCAAACACACCCCATGCACAACTCCACCGGGGAAGGTGCCAGAAACGAGTTCTGTTGGTAGTTTTTACACTACCCCAGTAGGCAGCTGAAAGGCACCACAAAACCGGTTCTATCTGCTTCCTGGGCTAGAGATGGGGAACAGCTGAATTTTGGACTCGGCTGGTGACAGAATGTTCCAAACACACCCCATGCACAACTCCACCGGGGAAGGTGCCAGAAACGAGTTCTGTTGGTAGTTTTTACACTACCCCGGTAGGCAGCTGAAAGGCACCACTAAAGTTTTTCTACCTGCTTTCTGGGCTGAGACGGGGAACAGCTGAGTTTTGGACTCGGCTGGTGACAAAATGTTCCAAACACACCCCATGCACACCTCCACCGGGGAAGGTGCCAGAAACGAGTTCTGTTGGTAGTTTTTACACTACCCCGGTAGGCAGCTGAAAGGCACCACCAAACTTGTTCTACCTGCTTTCTGGGCTGAGATGGGGAACGGCTGAATTTTGGACTCGGCTGGTGACAAAATGTTCCAAACACACCCCATGCACAACTCCACCGGGGAAGGTGCCAGAAACGAGTTCTGTTGGTAGTTTTTACACTACCCCGGTAGGCAGCTGAAAGGCACCACCAAACTTGTTGTACCTGCTTTCTGGGCTGAGATGGGGAACAGCTGAATTTTGGACTCGGCTGCTGACAAAATGTTCCAAACACACCCCATGCACAACTCCACCGGGGAAGGTGCCAGAAACGAGTTCTGTTGGTAGTTTTTACACTACCCCGGTAGGCAGCTGAAAGGCACCACAAAACCGGTTCTATCTGCTTCCTGGGCTAGAGATGGGGAACGGCTGAGTTTTGGACTCAGCTGGTGACAGAATGTTCCAAACACACCCCATGCACAACTCCACCGGGGAAGGTGCCAGAAACGAGTTCTGTTGGTAGTTTTTACACTACCCCGGTAGGCAGCTGAAAGGCACCACAAAACCGGTTCTATCTGCTTCCTGGGCTAGAGATGGGGAACGGCTGAATTTTGGACTCGGCTGGTGACAGAATGTTCCAAACACACCCCATGCACAACTCCAGCGGGGAAGGTGCCAGAAACGAGTTCTGTTGGTAGTTTTTACATTACACCGGTAGGCAGCGGAAAGGCACCACAAAACTTGTTCTACCTGCTTTCTGGGCTGAGATGGGGAACGGCTGAATTTTGGACTCGGCTGGTGACAAAATGTTCCAAACACACCCCATGCACAACTCCACCGGGGAAGGTGCCAGAAACGAGTTCTGTTGGTAGTTTTTACACTCCCCCGGTAGGCAGCTGAAAGGCACCGCAAGAGTTTTTCTACCTGCTTTCTGGCCTGAGACGGGGAACGGCTGAATTTTGGACTCGGCTGGTGACAAAATGTTCCAAACACACCCCATGCACAACTCCACGGGGAAGGTGCCAGAAACGAGTTCTGTTGGTAGTTTTTACACTACCCCGGTAGGCAGCTGAAAGGCACCACAAAACTTGTTCTACCTGCTTTCTGGGCAGAGATGGGGAATAGCTGAGTTTTGGACTCGGCTGGTGACAGAATGTTCCAAACACACCCCATGCACAACTCCACCGGGGAAGGTGCCAGAAACGAGTTCTGTTGGTAGTTTTTACACTACCCCGGTAGGCAGCTGAAAGGCACCACTAAAGTTTTTCTACCTGCTTTCTGGGCTGAGACGGGGAACAGTTGAGTTTTGGACTCGGCTGCTGACAAAATGTTCCAAACACACCCCATGCACAACTCCACCGGGGAAGGTGCCAGAAACGAGTTCTGTTGGTAGTTTTTACACTACCCCGGTAGGCAGCTGAAAGGCACCACCAAACTTGTTCTACCTGCTTTCTGGGCTGAGATGGGGAACGGCTGATTTTTGGACTTGGCTGGTGAGAGAATGTTCCAAACACACCCCATGCACAACTCCACCGGGGAAGGTGCCAGAAACGAGTTCTGTTGGTAGTTTTTACACTACCCCAGTAGGCAGCTGAAAGGCACCACAAAACCGGTTCTATCTGCTTCCTGGGCTAGAGATGGGGAACAGCTGAATTTTGGACTCGGCTGGTGACAGAATGTTCCAAACACACCCCATGCACAACTCCACCGGGGAAGGTGCCAGAAACGAGTTCTGTTGGTAGTTTTTACACTACCCCGGTAGGCAGCTGAAAGGCACCACTAAAGTTTTTCTACCTGCTTTCTGGGCTGAGACGGGGAACAGCTGAGTTTTGGACTCGGCTGGTGACAAAATGTTCCAAACACACCCCATGCACACCTCCACCGGGGAAGGTGCCAGAAACGAGTTCTGTTGGTAGTTTTTACACTACCCCGGTAGGCAGCTGAAAGGCACCACCAAACTTGTTCTACCTGCTTTCTGGGCTGAGATGGGGAACGGCTGAATTTTGGACTCGGCTGGTGACAAAATGTTCCAAACACACCCCATGCACAACTCCACCGGGGAAGGTGCCAGAAACGAGTTCTGTTGGTAGTTTTTACACTACCCCGGTAGGCAGCTGAAAGGCACCACAAAACTTGTTCTACCTGCTTTCTGGGCTGAGATGGGGAACAGCTGAATTTTGGACTCGGCTGGTGACAAAATGTTCCAAACACACCCCATGCACAACTCCACCGGGGAAGGTGCCAGAAATGAGTTCTGTTGGTAGTTTTTACACTCCCCCGGTAGGCAGCTGAAAGGCACCGCAAGAGTTTTTCTACCTGCTTTCTGGCCTGAGACGGGGAACGGCTGAATTTTGGACTCGGCTGGTGACAAAATGTTCCAAACACACCCCATGCACAACTCCACGGGGAAGGTGCCAGAAACGAGTTCTGTTGGTAGTTTTTACACTACCCCGGTAGGCAGCTGAAAGGCACCACAAAACTTGTTCTACCTGCTTTCTGGGCAGAGATGGGGAATAGCTGAGTTTTGGACTCGGCTGGTGACAGAATGTTCCAAACACACCCCATGCACAACTCCACCGGGGAAGGTGCCAGAAACGAGTTCTGTTGGTAGTTTTTACACTACCCCGGTAGGCAGCTGAAAGGCACCACTAAAGTTTTTCTACCTGCTTTCTGGGCTGAGACGGGGAACAGCTGAGTTTTGGACTCGGCTGGTGACAAAATGTTCCAAACACACCCCATGCACACCTCCACCGGGGAAGGTGCCAGAAACGAGTTCTGTTGGTAGTTTTTACACTACCCCGGTAGGCAGCTGAAAGGCACCACCAAACTTGTTCTACCTGCTTTCTGGGCTGAGATGGGGAACGGCTGAATTTTGGACTCGGCTGGTGACAAAATGTTCCAAACACACCCCATGCACAACTCCACCGGGGAAGGTGCCAGAAACGAGTTCTGTTGGTAGTTTTTACACTACCCCAGTAGGCAGCTGAAAGGCACCACAAAACCGGTTCTATCTGCTTCCTGGGCTAGAGATGGGGAACAGCTGAATTTTGGACTCGGCTGGTGACAGAATGTTCCAAACACACCCCATGCACAACTCCACCGGGGAAGGTGCCAGAAACGAGTTCTGTTGGTAGTTTTTACACTACCCCGGTAGGCAGCTGAAAGGCACCACTAAAGTTTTTCTACCTGCTTTCTGGGCTGAGACGGGGAACAGCTGAGTTTTGGACTCGGCTGGTGACAAAATGTTCCAAACACACCCCATGCACACCTCCACCGGGGAAGGTGCCAGAAACGAGTTCTGTTGGTAGTTTTTACACTACCCCGGTAGGCAGCTGAAAGGCACCACCAAACTTGTTCTACCTGCTTTCTGGGCTGAGATGGGGAACGGCTGAATTTTGGACTCGGCTGGTGACAAAATGTTCCAAACACACCCCATGCACAACTCCACCGGGGAAGGTGCCAGAAACGAGTTCTGTTGGTAGTTTTTACACTACCCCGGTAGGCAGCTGAAAGGCACCACCAAACTTGTTGTACCTGCTTTCTGGGCTGAGATGGGGAACAGCTGAATTTTGGACTCGGCTGCTGACAAAATGTTCCAAACACACCCCATGCACAACTCCACCGGGGAAGGTGCCAGAAACGAGTTCTGTTGGTAGTTTTTACACTACCCCGGTAGGCAGCTGAAAGGCACCACAAAACCGGTTCTATCTGCTTCCTGGGCTAGAGATGGGGAACGGCTGAGTTTTGGACTCAGCTGGTGACAGAATGTTCCAAACACACCCCATGCACAACTCCACCGGGGAAGGTGCCAGAAACGAGTTCTGTTGGTAGTTTTTACACTACCCCGGTAGGCAGCTGAAAGGCACCACAAAACCGGTTCTATCTGCTTCCTGGGCTAGAGATGGGGAACGGCTGAATTTTGGACTCGGCTGGTGACAGAATGTTCCAAACACACCCCATGCACAACTCCAGCGGGGAAGGTGCCAGAAACGAGTTCTGTTGGTAGTTTTTACATTACACCGGTAGGCAGCGGAAAGGCACCACAAAACTTGTTCTACCTGCTTTCTGGGCTGAGATGGGGAACGGCTGAATTTTGGACTCGGCTGGTGACAAAATGTTCCAAACACACCCCATGCACAACTCCACCGGGGAAGGTGCCAGAAACGAGTTCTGTTGGTAGTTTTTACACTCCCCCGGTAGGCAGCTGAAAGGCACCGCAAGAGTTTTTCTACCTGCTTTCTGGCCTGAGACGGGGAACGGCTGAATTTTGGACTCGGCTGGTGACAAAATGTTCCAAACACACCCCATGCACAACTCCACGGGGAAGGTGCCAGAAACGAGTTCTGTTGGTAGTTTTTACACTACCCCGGTAGGCAGCTGAAAGGCACCACAAAACTTGTTCTACCTGCTTTCTGGGCAGAGATGGGGAATAGCTGAGTTTTGGACTCGGCTGGTGACAGAATGTTCCAAACACACCCCATGCACAACTCCACCGGGGAAGGTGCCAGAAACGAGTTCTGTTGGTAGTTTTTACACTACCCCGGTAGGCAGCTGAAAGGCACCACTAAAGTTTTTCTACCTGCTTTCTGGGCTGAGACGGGGAACAGTTGAGTTTTGGACTCGGCTGCTGACAAAATGTTCCAAACACACCCCATGCACAACTCCACCGGGGAAGGTGCCAGAAACGAGTTCTGTTGGTAGTTTTTACACTACCCCGGTAGGCAGCTGAAAGGCACCACCAAACTTGTTCTACCTGCTTTCTGGGCTGAGATGGGGAACGGCTGATTTTTGGACTTGGCTGGTGAGAGAATGTTCCAAACACACCCCATGCACAACTCCACCGGGGAAGGTGCCAGAAACGAGTTCTGTTGGTAGTTTTTACACTACCCCAGTAGGCAGCTGAAAGGCACCACAAAACCGGTTCTATCTGCTTCCTGGGCTAGAGATGGGGAACAGCTGAATTTTGGACTCGGCTGGTGACAGAATGTTCCAAACACACCCCATGCACAACTCCACCGGGGAAGGTGCCAGAAACGAGTTCTGTTGGTAGTTTTTACACTACCCCGGTAGGCAGCTGAAAGGCACCACTAAAGTTTTTCTACCTGCTTTCTGGGCTGAGACGGGGAACAGCTGAGTTTTGGACTCGGCTGGTGACAAAATGTTCCAAACACACCCCATGCACACCTCCACCGGGGAAGGTGCCAGAAACGAGTTCTGTTGGTAGTTTTTACACTACCCCGGTAGGCAGCTGAAAGGCACCACCAAACTTGTTCTACCTGCTTTCTGGGCTGAGATGGGGAACGGCTGAATTTTGGACTCGGCTGGTGACAAAATGTTCCAAACACACCCCATGCACAACTCCACCGGGGAAGGTGCCAGAAACGAGTTCTGTTGGTAGTTTTTACACTACCCCGGTAGGCAGCTGAAAGGCACCACCAAACTTGTTGTACCTGCTTTCTGGGCTGAGATGGGGAACAGCTGAATTTTGGACTCGGCTGCTGACAAAATGTTCCAAACACACCCCATGCACAACTCCACCGGGGAAGGTGCCAGAAACGAGTTCTGTTGGTAGTTTTTACACTACCCCGGTAGGCAGCTGAAAGGCACCACAAAACCGGTTCTATCTGCTTCCTGGGCTAGAGATGGGGAACGGCTGAGTTTTGGACTCAGCTGGTGACAGAATGTTCCAAACACACCCCATGCACAACTCCACCGGGGAAGGTGCCAGAAACGAGTTCTGTTGGTAGTTTTTACACTACCCCGGTAGGCAGCTGAAAGGCACCACAAAACCGGTTCTATCTGCTTCCTGGGCTAGAGATGGGGAACGGCTGAATTTTGGACTCGGCTGGTGACAGAATGTTCCAAACACACCCCATGCACAACTCCAGCGGGGAAGGTGCCAGAAACGAGTTCTGTTGGTAGTTTTTACATTACACCGGTAGGCAGCGGAAAGGCACCACAAAACTTGTTCTACCTGCTTTCTGGGCTGAGATGGGGAACGGCTGAATTTTGGACTCGGCTGGTGACAAAATGTTCCAAACACACCCCATGCACAACTCCACCGGGGAAGGTGCCAGAAACGAGTTCTGTTGGTAGTTTTTACACTACCCCGGTGGGCATCTGAAAGGCACCACAAAAGTTGTTCTATCTGCTTCCTGGGCTAGAGATGGGGAACAGCTGAATTTTGGACTCGGCTGGTGACAAAATGTTCCAAACACACCCCATGCACAACTCCACCGGGGAAGGTGCCAGAAACGAGTTCTGTTGGTAGTTTTTACACTACCCCAGTAGGCAGCTGAAAGGCACCACAAAACTTGTTGTACCTGCTTTCTGGGCTGAGATGGGGAACAGCTGAATTTTGGACTCGGCTGGTGACAAAATGTTCCAAACACACCCCATGCACAACTCCACCGGGGAAGGTGCCAGAAACGAGTTCTGTTGGTAGTTTTTACACTACCCCGGTAGGCAGCTGAAAGGCACCACAAAACTTGTTCTACCTGCTTTCTGGGCTGAGATGGGGAATAGCTGAATTTTGGACTCGGCTGGTGACAGAATGTTCCAAACACACCCCATGCACAACTCCACCGGGGAAGGTGCCAGAAACGAGTTCTGTTGGTAGTTTTTACACTACCCCAGTAGGCAGCTGAAAGGCACCACAAAACCGGTTCTATCTGCTTCCTGGGCTAGAGATGGGGAACAGCTGAATTTTGGACTCGGCTGGTGACAGAATGTTCCAAACACACCCCATGCACAACTCCACCGGGGAAGGTGCCAGAAACGAGTTCTGTTGGTAGTTTTTACACTACCCCGGTAGGCAGCTGAAAGGCACCACAAAAGTTTTTCTACCTGCTTTCTGGGCTGAGACGGGGAACAGCTGAGTTTTGGACTCGGCTGGTGACAAAATGTTCCAAACACACCCCATGCACACCTCCACCGGGGAAGGTGCCAGAAACGAGTTCTGTTGGTAGTTTTTACACTACCCCGGTAGGCAGCTGAAAGGCACCACGAAACTTGTTCTACCTGCTTTCTGGGCTGAGATGGGGAACGGCTGAATTTTGGACTCGGCTGGTGACAAAATGTTCCAAACACACCCCATGCACAACTCCACCGGGGAAGGTGCCAGAAACGAGTTCTGTTGGTAGTTTTTACACTACCCCGGTAGGCAGCTGAAAGGCACCACCAAACTTGTTGTACCTGCTTTCTGGGCTGAGATGGGGAACAGCTGAATTTTGGACTCGGCTGCTGACAAAATGTTCCAAACACACCCCATGCACAACTCCACCGGGGAAGGTGCCAGAAACGAGTTCTGTTGGTAGTTTTTACACTACCCCGGTAGGCAGCTGAAAGGCACCACAAAAACGGTTCTATCTGCTTCCTGGGCTAGAGATGGGGAACGGCTGAATTTTGGACTCGGCTGGTGACAGAATGTTCCAAACACACCCCATGCACAACTCCACCGGGGAAGGTGCCAGAAACGAGTTCTGTTGGTAGTTTTTACATTACACCGGTAGGCAGCGGAAAGGCACCACAAAACTTGTTCTACCTGCTTTCTGGGCTGAGATGGGGAACGGCTGAATTTTGGACTCGGCTGGTGACAAAATGTTCCAAACACACCCCATGCACAACTCCACCGGGGAAGGTGCCAGAAACGAGTTCTGTTGGTAGTTTTTACACTACCCCGGTGGGCATCTGAAAGGCACCACAAAAGTTGTTCTATCTGCTTCCTGGGCTAGAGATGGGGAACAGCTGAATTTTGGACTCGGCTGGTGACAAAATGTTCCAAACACACCCCATGCACAACTCCACCGGGGAAGGTGCCAGAAACGAGTTCTGTTGGTAGTTTTTACACTACCCCAGTAGGCAGCTGAAAGGCACCACAAAACTTGTTGTACCTGCTTTCTGGGCTGAGATGGGGAACAGCTGAATTTTGGACTCGGCTGGTGACAAAATGTTCCAAACACACCCCATGCACAACTCCACCGGGGAAGGTGCCAGAAACGAGTTCTGTTGGTAGTTTTTACACTACCCCGGTAGGCAGCTGAAAGGCACCACTAAAGTTTTTCTACCTGCTTTCTGGGCTGAGATGGGGAACAGCTGAGTTTTGGACTCGGCTGGTGACAAAATGTTCCAAACACACCCCATGCACACCTCCACCGGGGAAGGTGCCAGAAACGAGTTCTGTTGGTAGTTTTTACACTACCCCGGTAGGCAGCTGAAAGGCACCACAAAACTTGTTCTACCTGCTTTCTGGGCTGAGATGGGGAATAGCTGAATTTTGGACTCGGCTGGTGACAAAATGTTCCAAACACACCCCATGCACAACTCCACCGGGGAAGGTGCCAGAAACGAGTTCTGTTGGTAGTTTTTACACTACCCCGGTAGGCAGCTGAAAGGCACCTCAAGAGTTTTTCTACCTGCTTCCTGGGCTGAGATGGGGAACAGCTGAATTTTGGACTCGGCTGGTGACAGAATGTTCCAAACACACCCCATGCACAACTCCACCGGGGAAGGTGCCAGAAACGAGTTCTGTTGGTAGTTTTTACACTACCCCGGTAGGCAGCTGAAAGGCACCACAAAACCGGTTCTATCTGCTTCCTGGGCTAGAGATGGGGAACAGCTGAATTTTGGACTCGGCTGGTGACAGAATGTTCCAAACACACCCCATGCACAACTCCACCGGGGAAGGTGCCAGAAACGAGTTCTGTTGGTAGTTTTTACACTACCCCGGTAGGCAGCTGAAAGGCACCACTAAAGTTTTTCTACCTGCTTTCTGGGCTGAGACGGGGAACAGCTGAGTTTTGGACTCGGCTGGTGACAAAATGTTCCAAACACACCCCATGCACACCTCCACCGGGGAAGGTGCCAGAAACGAGTTCTGTTGGTAGTTTTTACACTACCCCGGTAGGCAGCTGAAAGGCACCACAAAACTTGTTCTACCTGCTTTCTGGGCTGAGATGGGGAACGGCTGAATTTTGGACTCGGCTGGTGACAAAATGTTCCAAACACACCCCATGCACAACTCCACCGGGGAAGGTGCCAGAAACGAGTTCTGTTGGTAGTTTTTACACTACCCCGGTAGGCAGCTGAAAGGCACCACAAAACTTGTTCTACCTGCTTTCTGGGCTGAGATGGGGAACAGCTGAATTTTGGACTCGGCTGGTGACAAAATGTTCCAAACACACCCCATGCACAACTCCACCGGGGAAGGTGCCAGAAACGAGTTCTGTTGGTAGTTTTTACACTACCCCGGTAGGCAGCTGAAAGGCACCACAAAACCGGTTCTATCTGCTTCCTGGGCTAGAGATGGGGAACAGCTGAGTTTTGGACTCGGCTGGTGACAGAATGTTCCAAACACACCCCATGCACAACTCCACCGGGGAAGGTGCCAGAAACGAGTTCTGTTGGTAGTTTTTACACTACCCCGGTAGGCAGCTGAAAGGCACCACAAAACCGGTTCTATCTGCTTCCTGGGCTAGAGATGGGGAACGGCTGAATTTTGGACTCGGCTGGTGACAGAATGTTCCAAACACACCCCATGCACAACTCCACCGGGGAAGGTGCCAGAAACGAGTTCTGTTGGTAGTTTTTACATTACACCGGTAGGCAGCGGAAAGGCACCACAAAACTTGTTCTACCTGCTTTCTGGGCTGAGATGGGGAACAGCTGAATTTTGGACTCGGCTGGTGACAAAATGTTCCAAACACACCCCATGCACAACTCCACCGGGGAAGGTGCCAGAAACGAGTTCTGTTGGTAGTTTTTACACTACCCCGGTGGGCATCTGAAAGGCACCACAAAAGTTGTTCTATCTGCTTCCTGGGCTAGAGATGGGGAACAGCTGAATTTTGGACTCGGCTGGTGACAAAATGTTCCAAACACACCCCATGCACAACTCCACCGGGGAAGGTGCCAGAAACGAGTTCTGTTGGTAGTTTTTACACTACCCCGGTAGGCAAGAGAAAGGCACCACAAAAGTTTTTCTACCTGCTTTCTGGGCTGAGATGGGGAACGGCTGAGTTTTGGACTCGGCTGTTGTCAAAATGTTCCAAACACACCCCATGCACAACTCCACCGGGGAAGGTGCCAGAAACGAGTTCTGTTGGTAGTTTTTACACTACCCCGGTAGGCAGCTGAAAGGCACCACAAAACCGGTTCTATCTGCTTCCTGGGCTAGAGATGGGGAACAGCTGAATTTTGGACTTGGCTGGTGACAAATGTTCCAAACACACCCCATGCACAACTCCACCGGGGAAGGTGCCAGAAACGAGTTCTGTTGGTAGTTTTTACACTACCCCGGTAGGCAAGAGAAAGGCACCACAAAACTTGTTGTACCTGCTTTCTGGGCTGAGATGGGGAACAGCTGAATTTTGGACTCGGCTGGTGACAAAATGTTCCAAACACACCCCATGCACAACTCCACCGGGGAAGGTGCCAGAAACGAGTTCTGTTGGTAGTTTTTACACTACCCCGGTAGGCAGCTGAAAGGCACCACAAAAACGGTTCTATCTGCTTCCTGGGCTAGAGATGGGGAACGGCTGAATTTTGGACTCGGCTGGTGACAGAATGTTCCAAACACACCCCATGCACAACTCCACCGGGGAAGGTGCCAGAAACGAGTTCTGTTGGTAGTTTTTACAGTACCCAGGTAGGCAGCTGAAAGGCACCGCAAAACCGGTTCTATCTGCTTCCTGGGCTAGAGATGGGGAACAGCTGAATTTTGGACTCGGCTGGTGACAGAATGTTCCAAACACACCGCATGCACAACTCCACCGGGAAGGTGCCAGAAATGAGTTCTGTTGGTAGTTTTTACACTACCCCGGTAGGCAAGAGAAAGGCACCACAAAAGTTTTTCTACCTGCTTTCTGGGCTGAGATGGGGAACGGCTGAGTTTTGGACTCGGCTGTTGTCAAAATGTTCCAAACACACCCCATGCACAACTCCACCGGGGAAGGTGCCAGAAACGAGTTCTGTTGGTAGTTTTTACACTACCCCGGTAGGCAGCTGAAAGGCACCACAAAACCGGTTCTATCTGCTTCCTGGGCTAGAGATGGGGAACAGCTGAGTTTTGGACTCGGCTGGTGACAGAATGTTCCAAACACACCCCATGCACAACTCCACCGGGGAAGGTGCCAGAAACGAGTTCTGTTGGTAGTTTTTACACTACCCCGGTAGGCAGCTGAAAGGCACCACAAAACTTGTACCTGCTTTCTGGGCTGAGATGGGGAAGAGCTGAATTTTGGACTTGGCTGGTGACAAATGTTCCAAACACACCCCATGCACAACTCCACCGGGGAAGGTGCCAGAAACGAGTTCTGTTGGTAGTTTTTACACTACCCCGGTAGGCAAGAGAAAGGCACCACAAAACTTGTTGTACCTGCTTTCTGGGCTGAGATGGGGAACAGCTGAATTTTGGACTCGGCTGCTGACAAAATGTTCCAAACACACCCCATGCACAACTCCACCGGGGAAGGTGCCAGAAACGAGTTCTGTTGGTAGTTTTTACACTACCCCGGTAGGCAGCTGAAAGGCACCACAAAACCGGTTCTATCTGCTTCCTGGGCTAGAGATGGGGAACAGCTGAGTTTTGGACTCGGCTGGTGACAGAATGTTCCAAACACACCCCATGCACAACTCCACCGGGGAAGGTGCCAGAAACGAGTTCTGTTGGTAGTTTTTACACTACCCCGGTAGGCAGCTGAAAGGCACCACAAAACCGGTTCTATCTGCTTCCTGGGCTAGAGATGGGGAACGGCTGAATTTTGGACTCGGCTGGTGACAGAATGTTCCAAACACACCCCATGCACAACTCCACCGGGGAAGGTGCCAGAAACGAGTTCTGTTGGTAGTTTTTACATTACACCGGTAGGCAGCGGAAAGGCACCACAAAACTTGTTCTACCTGCTTTCTGGGCTGAGATGGGGAACAGCTGAATTTTGGACTCGGCTGGTGACAAAATGTTCCAAACACACCCCATGCACAACTCCACCGGGGAAGGTGCCAGAAACGAGTTCTGTTGGTAGTTTTTACACTACCCCGGTGGGCATCTGAAAGGCACCACAAAAGTTGTTCTATCTGCTTCCTGGGCTAGAGATGGGGAACAGCTGAGTTTTGGACTCGGCTGGTGACAAAATGTTCCAAACACACCCCATGCACAACTCCACCGGGGAAGGTGCCAGAAACGAGTTCTGTTGGTAGTTTTTACACTACCCCGGTAGGCAAGAGAAAGGCACCACAAAAGTTTTTCTACCTGCTTTCTGGGCTGAGATGGGGAACGGCTGAGTTTTGGACTCGGCTGTTGTCAAAATGTTCCAAACACACCCCATGCACAACTCCACCGGGGAAGGTGCCAGAAACGAGTTCTGTTGGTAGTTTTTACACTACCCCGGTAGGCAGCTGAAAGGCACCACAAAACCGGTTCTATCTGCTTCCTGGGCTAGAGATGGGGAACAGCTGAATTTTGGACTTGGCTGGTGACAAATGTTCCAAACACACCCCATGCACAACTCCACCGGGGAAGGTGCCAGAAACGAGTTCTGTTGGTAGTTTTTACACTACCCCGGTAGGCAAGAGAAAGGCACCACAAAACTTGTTGTACCTGCTTTCTGGGCTGAGATGGGGAACAGCTGAATTTTGGACTCGGCTGGTGACAAAATGTTCCAAACACACCCCATGCACAACTCCACCGGGGAAGGTGCCAGAAACGAGTTCTGTTGGTAGTTTTTACACTACCCCGGTAGGCAGCTGAAAGGCACCACAAAAACGGTTCTATCTGCTTCCTGGGCTAGAGATGGGGAACGGCTGAATTTTGGACTCGGCTGGTGACAGAATGTTCCAAACACACCCCATGCACAACTCCACCGGGGAAGGTGCCAGAAACGAGTTCTGTTGGTAGTTTTTACAGTACCCAGGTAGGCAGCTGAAAGGCACCGCAAAACCGGTTCTATCTGCTTCCTGGGCTAGAGATGGGGAACAGCTGAATTTTGGACTCGGCTGGTGACAGAATGTTCCAAACACACCGCATGCACAACTCCACCGGGGAAGGTGCCAGAAACGAGTTCTGTTGGTAGTTTTTACACTACCCCGGTAGGCAGCTGAAAGGCACCACCAAACTTGTTGTACCTGCTTTCTGGGCTGAGATGGGGAACAGCTGAATTTTGGACTCGGCTGGTGACAAAATGTTCCAAACACACCCCATGCACAACTCCACCGGGGAAGGTGCCAGAAATGAGTTCTGTTGGTAGTTTTTACACTACCCCGGTAGGCAAGAGAAAGGCACCACAAAAGTTTTTCTACCTGCTTTCTGGGCTGAGATGGGGAACGGCTGAGTTTTGGACTCGGCTGTTGTCAAAATGTTCCAAACACACCCCATGCACAACTCCACCGGGGAAGGTGCCAGAAACGAGTTCTGTTGGTAGTTTTTACACTACCCCGGTAGGCAGCTGAAAGGCACCACAAAACCGGTTCTATCTGCTTCCTGGGCTACAGATGGGGAACAGCTGAGTTTTGGACTCGGCTGGTGACAGAATGTTCCAAACACACCCCATGCACAACTCCACCGGGGAAGGTGCCAGAAACGAGTTCTGTTGGTAGTTTTTACACTACCCCGGTAGGCAGCTGAAAGGCACCACAAAACTTGTACCTGCTTTCTGGGCTGAGATGGGGAAGAGCTGAATTTTGGACTTGGCTGGTGACAAATGTTCCAAACACACCCCATGCACAACTCCACCGGGGAAGGTGCCAGAAACGAGTTCTGTTGGTAGTTTTTACACTACCCCGGTAGGCAAGAGAAAGGCACCACAAAACTTGTTGTACCTGCTTTCTGGGCTGAGATGGGGAACAGCTGAGTTTTGGACTCGGCTGGTGACAAAATGTTCCAAACACACCCCATGCACAACTCCACCGGGGAAGGTGCCAGAAACGAGTTCTGTTGGTAGTTTTTACACTCCCCCGGTAGGCAGCTGAAAGGCACCACCAAACTTGTTGTACCTGCTTTCTGGGCTGAGATGGGGAACGGCTGAATTTTGGACTCGGCTGCTGACAAAATGTTCCGAACACACCGCATGCGCACCTCCACCGGGGAAGGTGCCAGAAACGAGTTCTGTTGGTAGTTTTTACAATACCCAGGTAGGCAGCTGAAAGGCACCACAAAACCGGTTCTATCTGCTTCCTGGGCTAGAGATGGGGAAGAGCTGAATTTTGGACTCGGCTGGTGACAGAATGTTCCAAACACACCCCATGCACAACTCCACCGGGGAAGGTGCCAGAAACGAGTTCTGTTGGTAGTTTTTACACTACCCTGGTAGGCAGCTGAAAGGCACCACAAAACTTGTTGTACCTGCTTTCTGGGCTGAGATGGGGAACAGCTGAATTTTGGACTCGGCTGGTGATAAAATGTTCTAAACACACCCCATGCACAACTCCACCGGGGAAGGTGCCAGAAACGAGTTCTGTTGGTAGTTTTTACACTACCCCGGTAGGCAGCTGAAAGGCACCACAAAACCGGTTCTATCTGCTTCCTGGGCTAGAGATGGGGAACAGCTGAATTTTGGACTCGGCTGGTGACAGAATGTTCCAAACACACCCCATGCACAACTCCACCGGGGAAGGTGCCAGAAACGAGTTCTGTTGGTAGTTTTTACACTACCCCGGTAGGCAGCTGAAAGGCACCACAAAACCGGTTCTATCTGCTTCCTGGGCTAGAGATGGGGAACAGCTGAATTTTGGACTCGGCTGGTGACAGAATGTTCCAAACACACCCCATGCACAACTCCACCGGGGAAGGTGCCAGAAACGAGTTCTGTTGGTAGTTTTTACACTACCCCGGTAGGCAGCTGAAAGGCACCATAAAACCGGTTCTTATCTGCTTCCTGGGCTAGAGATGGGGAAGAGCTGAATTTTGGACTCGGCTGGTGACAAAATGTTCCAAACACACCCCATGCACAACTCCACCGGGGAAGGTGCCAGAAATGAGTTCTTTTGGTAGTTTTTACACTACCCCGGTAGGCAAGAGAAAGGCACCACAAAAGTTTTTCTACCTGCTTTCTGGGCTGAAATGGGGAACAGCTGAGTTTTGGACTCGGCTGGTGAGAGAATGTTCCAAACACACCCCATGCACAACTCCACCGGGGAAGGTGCCAGAAACGAGTTCTGTTGGTAGTTTTTACATTACACCGGTAGGCAGCGGAAAGGCACCACAAAACTTGTTGTACCTGCTTTCTGGGCTGAGATGGGGAACAGCTGAATTTTGGACTCGGCTGGTGACAAAATGTTCCAAACACACCCCATGCACAACTCCACCGGGGAAGGTGCCAGAAATGAGTTCTGTTGGTAGTTTTTACACTACCCCGGTAGGCAGCGGAAAGGCACCACAAAAGTTTTTCTACCTGCTTTCTGGTCTGAGATGGGGAACGGCTGAGTTTTGGACTCGGCTGGTGACAAAATGTTCCAAACACACCCCATGCACAACTCCACCGGGGAAGGTGCCAGAAACGAGTTCTGTTGGTAGTTTTTACACTACCCCGGTAGGCAGCTGAAAGGCACCACAAAAGTTTTTCTACCTGCTTTCTGGGCTGAGATGGGGAACAGCTGAGTTTTGGACTCGGCTGGTGACAGAATGTTCCAAACACACCCCATGCACAACTCCAGTGGGGAAGGTGCCAGAAACGAGTTCTGTTGGTAGTTTTTACACTACCCCGGTAGGCAAGAGAAAGGCACCACAAAAGTTTTTCTACCTGCTTTCTGGGCTGAGATGGGGAACGGCTGAGTTTTGGACTCGGCTGGTGACAAAATGTTCCAAACACACCCCATGCACAACTCCACCGGGGAAGGTGCCAGAAACGAGTTCTGTTGGTAGTTTTTACACTACCCCGGTAGGCAGCTGAAAGGCACCACAAAACCGGTTCTATCTGCTTCCTGGGCTAGAGATGGGGAACAGCTGAGTTTTGGACTCGGCTGGTGACAGAATGTTCCAAACACACCCCATGCACAACTCCAGTGGGGAAGGTGCCAGAAACGAGTTCTGTTGGTAGTTTTTACACTACCCCGGTAGGCAGCTGAAAGGCACCACAAAACTTGTACCTGCTTTCTGGGCTGAGATGGGGAACAGCTGAATTTTGGACTCGGCTGGTGACAAATGTTCCAAACACACCCCATGCACAACTCCACCGGGGAAGGTGCCAGAAACGAGTTCTGTTGGTAGTTTTTACACTACCCTGGTAGGCAGCTGAAAGGCACCACAAAACTTGTTGTACCTGCTTTCTGGGCTGAGATGGGGAACAGCTGAATTTTGGACTCGGCTGGTGACAAAATGTTCCAAACACACCCCATGCACAACTCCACCGGGGAAGGTGCCAGAAACGAGTTCTGTTGGTAGTTTTTACACTCCCCCGGTAGGCAGCTGAAAGGCATCACCAAACTTGTTGTACCTGCTTTCTGGGCTGAGATGGGGAACGGCTGAGTTTTGGACTCGGCTGCTGACAAAATGTTCCGAACACACCGCATGCGCACCTCCACCGGGGAAGGTGCCAGAAACGAGTTCTGTTGGTAGTTTTTACACTACCCCGGTAGGCAGCTGAAAGGTACCACAAAACCGGTTCTATCTGCTTCCTGGGCTAGAGATGGGGAAGAGCTGAATTTTGGACTCGGCTGGTGACAGAATGTTCCAAACACACCCCATGCACAACTCCACCGGGGAAGGTGCCAGAAACGAGTTCTGTTGGTAGTTTTTACACTACCCCGGTAGGCAGCTGAAAGGCACCACAAAACTTGTTCTACCTGCTTTCTGGGCTGAGATGGGGAACAGCTGAATTTTGGACTCGGCTGGTGACAAAATGTTCCAAACACACCCCATGCACAACTCCACCGGGGAAGGTGCCAGAAACGAGTTCTGTTGGTAGTTTTTACACTACCCCGGTAGGCAGCTGAAAGGCACCACAAAACTTGTTGTACCTGCTTTCTGGGCTGAGATGGGGAACAGCTGAATTTTGGACTCGGCTGGTGACAAAATGTTCCAAACACACCCCATGCACAGCTCCACCGGGGAAGGTGCCAGAAATGAGTTCTGTTGGTAGTTTTTACACTACCCCGGTAGGCAAGAGAAAGGCACCACAAAAGTTTTTCTACCTGCTTTCTGGGCTGAGATGGGGAACAGCTGAGTTTTGGACTCGGCTGCTGACAAAATGTTCCAAACACACCCCATGCACAACTCCACCGGGGAAGGTGCCAGAAACGAGTTCTGTTGGTAGTTTTTACACTACCCCGGTGGGCAGCTGAAAGGCACCACAAAACCGGTTCTATCTGCTTCCTGGCCTAGAGATGGGGAACGGCTGAATTTTGGACTCGGCTGGTGACAGAATGTTCCAAACACACCCCATGCACAGCTCCACCCGCAAAGGTGCCAGAAAAGAGTTCTGTTGGTAGTTTTTACATTACACCGGTAGGCAGCGGAAAGGCACCACAAAAGTTTTTCTACCTGCTTTCTGGGCTGAGATGGGGAACGGCTGAGTTTTGGACTCGGCTGGTGAGAGAATGTTCCAAACACACCCCATGCACAACTCCACCGGGGAAGGTGCCAGAAATGAGTTCTTTTGGTAGTTTTTACACTACCCCGGTAGGCAAGAGAAAGGCACCACAAAAGTTTTTCTACCTGCTTTCTGGGCTGAAATGGGGAACAGCTGAGTTTTGGACTCGGCTGGTGAGAGAATGTTCCAAACACACCCCATCTACAACTCCACCGGGGAAGGTGCCAGAAACGAGTTCTGTTGGTAGTTTTTACACTACCCCGGTAGGCAGCTGAAAGGCACCACAAAACCGGTTCTATCTGCTTCCTGGGCTAGAGATGGGGAACGGCTGAATTTTGGACTCGGCTGGTGACAGAATGTTCCAAACACACCCCATGCACAACTCCACCGGGGAAGGTGCCAGAAACGAGTTCTGTTGGTAGTTTTTACATTACACCGGTAGGCAGCGGAAAGGCACCACAAAACTTGTTCTACCTGCTTTCTGGGCTGAGATGGGGAACAGCTGAATTTTGGACTCGGCTGGTGACAAAATGTTCCAAACACACCCCATGCACAACTCCACCGGGGAAGGTGCCAGAAATGAGTTCTGTTGGTAGTTTTTACACTACCCCGGTAGGCAGCGGAAAGGCACCACAAAAGTTTTTCTACCTGCTTTCTGGTCTGAGATGGGGAACGGCTGAGTTTTGGACTCGGCTGGTGACAGAATGTTCCAAACACAACTCATGCACAACTCCACCGGGGAAGGTGCCAGAAACGAGTTCTGTTGGTAGTTTTTACACTACCCCGGTAGGCAGCTGAAAGGCACCACCAAACTTGTTGTACCTGCTTTCTGGGCTAGAGATGGGGAACGGCTGAATTTTGGACTCGGCTGGTGACAGAATGTTCCAAACACACCCCATGCACACCTCCACCGGGGAAGGTGCCAGAAACGAGTTCTGTTGGTAGTTTTTACACTACCCCGGTAGGCAGCTGAAAGGCACCACAAAACTTGTACCTGCTTTCTGGGCTGAGATGGGGAACAGCTGAATTTTGGACTCGGCTGGTGACAAAATGTTCCAAACACACCCCATGCACAACTCCACCGGGGAAGGTGCCAGAAACGAGTTCTGTTGGTAGTTTTTACACTCCCCCGGTAGGCAGCTGAAAGGCATCACCAAACTTGTTGTACCTGCTTTCTGGGCTGAGATGGGGAACGGCTGAGTTTTGGACTCGGCTGCTGACAAAATGTTCCGAACACACCGCATGCGCACCTCCACCGGGGAAGGTGCCAGAAACGAGTTCTGTTGGTAGTTTTTACACTACCCAGGTAGGCAGCTGAAAGGTACCACAAAACCGGTTCTATCTGCTTCCTGGGCTAGAGATGGGGAAGAGCTGAATTTTGGACTCGGCTGGTGACAGAATGTTCCAAACACACCCCATGCACAACTCCAGTGGGGAAGGTGCCAGAAACGAGTTCTGTTGGTAGTTTTTACACTACCCCGGTAGGCAGCTGAAAGGCACCACAAAACTTGTTCTACCTGCTTTCTGGGCTGAGATGGGGAACGGCTGAATTTTGGACTCGGCTGGTGACAGAATGTTCCAAACACACCCCATGCACAACTCCACCGGGGAAGGTGCCAGAAACGAGTTCTGTTGGTAGTTTTTACACTACCCCGGTAGGCAGCTGAAAGGCACCACAAAAGTTTTTCTACCTGCTTTCTGGGCTGAGATGGGGAACAGCTGAATTTTGGACTCGGCTGGTGACAGAATGTTCCAAACACACCCCATGCACAACTCCACCGGGGAAGGTGCCAGAAATGAGTTCTTTTGGTAGTTTTTACACTACCCCGGTAGGCAAGAGAAAGGCACCACAAAAGTTTTTCTACCTGCTTTCTGGGCTGAAATGGGGAACAGCTGAGTTTTGGACTCGGCTGGTGAGAGAATGTTCCAAACACACCCCATCTACAACTCCACCGGGGAAGGTGCCAGAAACGAGTTCTGTTGGTAGTTTTTACACTACCCCGGTAGGCAGCTGAAAGGCACCACAAAACCGGTTCTATCTGCTTCCTGGGCTAGAGATGGGGAACGGCTGAATTTTGGACTCGGCTGGTGACAGAATGTTCCAAACACACCCCATGCACAACTCCACCGGGGAAGGTGCCAGAAACGAGTTCTGTTGGTAGTTTTTACATTACACCGGTAGGCAGCGGAAAGGCACCACAAAACTTGTTCTACCTGCTTTCTGGGCTGAGATGGGGAACAGCTGAATTTTGGACTCGGCTGGTGACAAAATGTTCCAAACACACCCCATGCACAACTCCACCGGGGAAGGTGCCAGAAATGAGTTCTGTTGGTAGTTTTTACACTACCCCGGTAGGCAGCGGAAAGGCACCACAAAAGTTTTTCTACCTGCTTTCTGGTCTGAGATGGGGAACGGCTGAGTTTTGGACTCGGCTGCTGACAAAATGTTCCAAACACACCCCATGCACAACTCCACCGGGGAAGGTGCCAGAAACGAGTTCTGTTGGTAGTTTTTACACTACCCCAGTAGGCAGCTGAAAGGCACCACAAAAGTTTTTCTACCTGCTTTCTGGGCTGAGATGGGGAACAGCTGAATTTTGGACTCGGCTGGTGACAGAATGTTCCAAACACACCCCATGCACAACTCCAGTGGGGAAGGTGCCAGAAACGAGTTCTGTTGGTAGTTTTTACACTACCCCGGTAGGCAAGAGAAAGGCACCACAAAAGTTTTTCTACCTGCTTTCTGGGCTGAGATGGGGAACAGCTGAGTTTTGGACTCGGCTGGTGACAAAATGTTCCAAACACACCCCATGCACAACTCCACCGGGGAAGGTGCCAGAAATGAGTTCTGTTGGTAGTTTTTACACTACCCCGGTAGGCAGCTGAAAGGCACCACTAAAGTTTTTCTACCTGCTTTCTGGGCTGAGATGGGGAACGGCTGAGTTTTGGACTCGGCTGGTGACAAAATGTTCCAAACACACCCCATGCACAACTCCACCGGGGAAGGTGCCAGAAACGAGTTCTGTTGGTAGTTTTTACACTACCCCGGTAGGCAGCTGAAAGGCACCACAAAACCGGTTCTATCTGCTTCCTGGGCTAGAGATGGGGAACAGCTGAGTTTTGGACTCGGCTGGTGACAGAATGTTCCAAACACACCCCATGCACAACTCCAGTGGGGAAGGTGCCAGAAACGAGTTCTGTTGGTAGTTTTTACACTACCCCGGTAGGCAGCTGAAAGGCACCACAAAACTTGTACCTGCTTTCTGGGCTGAGATGGGGAACAGCTGAATTTTGGACTCGGCTGGTGACAAATGTTCCAAACACACCCCATGCACAACTCCACCGGGGAAGGTGCCAGAAACGAGTTCTGTTGGTAGTTTTTACACTACCCCGGTAGGCAAGAGAAAGGCACCACAAAACTTGTTGTACCTGCTTTCTGGGCTGAGATGGGGAACAGCTGAGTTTTGGACTCGGCTGCTGACAAAATGTTCCAAACACACCCCATGCACAACTCCACCGGGGAAGGTGCCAGAAACGAGTTCTGTTGGTAGTTTTTACACTCCCCCGGTAGGCAGCTGAAAGGCACCACAGAACCGGTTCTATCTGCTTCCTGGGCTGAGATGGGGAACGGCTGAGTTTTGGACTCGGCTGCTGACAAAATGTTCCGAACACACCGCATGCGCACCTCCACCGGGGAAGGTGCCAGAAACGAGTTCTGTTGGTAGTTTTTACAGTACCCAGGTAGGCAGCTGAAAGGTACCACAAAACCGGTTCTATCTGCTTCCTGGGCTAGAGATGGGGAAGAGCTGAATTTTGGACTCGGCTGGTGACAGAATGTTCCAAACACACCCCATGCACAACTCCACCGGGGAAGGTGCCAGAAACGAGTTCTGTTGGTAGTTTTTACATTACACCGGTAGGCAGCGGAAAGGCACCACAAAACTTGTTCTACCTGCTTTCTGGGCTGAGATGGGGAACAGCTGAATTTTGGACTCGGCTGGTGACAAAATGTTCCAAACACACCCCATGCACAACTCCACCGGGGAAGGTGCCAGAAATGAGTTCTGTTGGTAGTTTTTACACTACCCCGGTAGGCAGCGGAAAGGCACCACAAAAGTTTTTCTACCTGCTTTCTGGTCTGAGATGGGGAACGGCTGAGTTTTGGACTCGGCTGGTGACAAAATGTTCCAAACACACCCCATGCACAACTCCACCGGGGAAGGTGCCAGAAACGAGTTCTGTTGGTAGTTTTTACACTACCCCGGTAGGCAGCTGAAAGGCACCACAAAAGTTTTTCTACCTGCTTTCTGGGCTGAGATGGGGAACAGCTGAATTTTGGACTCGGCTGGTGACAGAATGTTCCAAACACACCCCATGCACAACTCCAGTGGGGAAGGTGCCAGAAACGAGTTCTGTTGGTAGTTTTTACACTACCCCGGTAGGCAAGAGAAAGGCACCACAAAAGTTTTTCTACCTGCTTTCTGGGCTGAGATGGGGAACAGCTGAGTTTTGGACTCGGCTGGTGACAAAATGTTCCAAACACACCCCATGCACAACTCCACCGGGGAAGGTGCCAGAAATGAGTTCTGTTGGTAGTTTTTACACTACCCCGGTAGGCAGCTGAAAGGCACCACTAAAGTTTTTCTACCTGCTTTCTGGGCTGAGATGGGGAACGGCTGAGTTTTGGACTCGGCTGGTGACAAAATGTTCCAAACACACCCCATGCACAACTCCACCGGGGAAGGTGCCAGAAACGAGTTCTGTTGGTAGTTTTTACACTACCCCGGTAGGCAGCTGAAAGGCACCACAAAACCGGTTCTATCTGCTTCCTGGGCTAGAGATGGGGAACAGCTGAGTTTTGGACTCGGCTGGTGACAGAATGTTCCAAACACACCCCATGCACAACTCCAGTGGGGAAGGTGCCAGAAACGAGTTCTGTTGGTAGTTTTTACACTACCCCGGTAGGCAGCTGAAAGGCACCACAAAACTTGTACCTGCTTTCTGGGCTGAGATGGGGAACAGCTGAATTTTGGACTCGGCTGGTGACAAATGTTCCAAACACACCCCATGCACAACTCCAGTGGGGAAGGTGCCAGAAACGAGTTCTGTTGGTAGTTTTTACACTACCCCGGTAGGCAGCTGAAAGGCACCACAAAACTTGTTCTACCTGCTTTCTGGGCTGAGATGGGGAACAGCTGAGTTTTGGACTCGGCTGGTGACAAAATGTTCCAAACACACCCCATGCACAACTCCACCGTGGAAGGTGCCAGAAACGAGTTCTGTTGGTAGTTTTTACACTACCCCGGTGGGCAGCTGAAAGGCACCACAAAACCGGTTCTATCTGCTTCCTGGCCTAGAGATGGGGAACGGCTGAATTTTGGACTCGGCTGGTGACAGAATGTTCCAAACACACCCCATGCACAGCTCCACCCGCAAAGGTGCCAGAAACGAGTTCTGTTGGTAGTTTTTACATTACACCGGTAGGCAGCGGAAAGGCACCACAAAACTTGTTCTACCTGCTTTCTGGGCTGAGATGGGGAACAGCTGAATTTTGGACTCGGCTGGTGACAGAATGTTCCAAACACACCCCATGCACAACTCCAGTGGGGAAGGTGCCAGAAACGAGTTCTGTTGGTAGTTTTTACACTACCCCGGTAGGCAAGAGAAAGGCACCACAAAAGTTTTTCTACCTGCTTTCTGGGCTGAGATGGGGAACAGCTGAGTTTTGGACTCGGCTGGTGACAAAATGTTCCAAACACACCCCATGCACAACTCCACCACGGAAGGTGCCAGAAATGAGTTCTGTTGGTAGTTTTTACACTACCCCGGTAGGCAAGAGAAAGGCACCACAAAACTTGTTGTACCTGCTTTCTGGGCTGAGATGGGGAACGGCTGAGTTTTGGACTCGGCTGTTGTCAAAATGTTCCAAACACACCCCATGCACAACTCCACCGGGGAAGGTGCCAGAAACGAGTTCTGTTGGTAGTTTTTACACTACCCCGGTAGGCAGCTGAAAGGCACCACAAAACTTGTACTACCTGCTTTCTGGGCTGAGATGGGGAAGAGCTGAATTTTGGACTCGGCTGGTGACAAATGTTCCAAACACACCCCATGCACAACTCCACCGGGGAAGGTGCCAGAAACGAGTTCTGTTGGTAGTTTTTACACTACCCCGGTAGGCAGCTGAAAGGCACCACCAAACTTGTTGTACCTGCTTTCTGGGCTGAGATGGGGAACGGCTGAGTTTTGGACTCGGCTGCTGACAAAATGTTCCGAACACACCGCATGCGCACCTCCACCGGGGAAGGTGCCAGAAACGAGTTCTGTTGGTAGTTTTTACAGTACCCAGGTAGGCAGCTGAAAGGCACCACAAAACCGGTTCTATCTGCTTCCTGGGCTAGAGATGGGGAACAGCTGAGTTTTGGACTCGGCTGGTGACAGAATGTTCCAAACACACCCCATGCACAACTCCACCGGGGAAGGTGCCAGAAACGAGTTCTGTTGGTAGTTTTTACACTACCCCGGTAGGCAGCTGAAAGGCACCACAAAACTTGTTGTACCTGCTTTCTGGGCTGAGATGGGGAACGGCTGAATTTTGGACTCGGCTGGTGACAAAATGTTCCAAACACACCCCATGCAGAACTCCACCGGGGAAGGTGCCAGAAACGAGTTCTGTTGGTAGTTTTTACAGTACCCCGGTAAGCAGCTGAAAGGCACCACAAAACCGGTTCTATCTGCTTCCTGGGCTAGAGATGGGGAAGAGCTGAATTTTGGACTCGGCTGGTGACAGAATGTTCCAAACACACCCCATGCACAACTCCACCGGGGAAGGTGCCAGAAACGAGTTCTGTTGGTAGTTTTTACAGTACCCCGGTAGGCAGCTGAAAGGCACAACAAAACCGGTTCTATCTGCTTCCTGGCCTAGAGATGGGGAACGGCTGAATTTTGGACTCGGCTGGTGACAGAATGTTCCAAACACACCCCATGCACAACTCCAGTGGGGAAGGTGCCAGAAACGAGTTCTGTTGGTAGTTTTTACACTACCCCGGTAGGCAGCTGAAAGGCACCATAAAACCGGTTCTTATCTGCTTCCTGGGCTAGAGATGGGGAAGAGCTGAATTTTGGACTTGGCTGGTGAGAGAATGTTCCAAACACACCCCATGCACAACTCCACCGGGGAAGGTGCCAGAAACGAGTTCTGTTGGTAGTTTTTACACTACCCCGGTAGGCAGCTGAAAGGCACCACAAAACTTGTTCTACCTGCTTTCTGGGCTGAGATGGGGAACGGCTGAGTTTTGGACTCGGCTGGTGACAAAATGTTCCAAACACACCCCATGCACAACTCCACCGGGGAAGGTGCCAGAAATGAGTTCTTTTGGTAGTTTTTACACTACCCCGGTAGGCAAGAGAAAGGCACCACAAAAGTTTTTCTACCTGCTTTCTGGGCAGAGATGGGGAACAGCTGAGTTTTGGACTCGGCTGGTGAGAGAATGTTCCAAACACACCCCATCTACAACTCCACCGGGGAAGGTGCCAGAAACGAGTTCTGTTGGTAGTTTTTACACTACCCCGGTAGGCAGCTGAAAGGCACCACAAAACCGGTTCTATCTGCTTCCTGGGCTAGAGATGGGGAACGGCTGAATTTTGGACTCGGCTGGTGACAGAATGTTCCAAACACACCCCATGCACAACTCCACCGGGGAAGGTGCCAGAAACGAGTTCTGTTGGTAGTTTTTACATTACACCGGTAGGCAGCGGAAAGGCACCACAAAACTTGTTCTACCTGCTTTCTGGGCTGAGATGGGGAACAGCTGAATTTTGGACTCGGCTGGTGACAAAATGTTCCAAACACACCTCATGCACAACTCCACCGGGGAAGGTGCCAGAAATGAGTTCTGTTGGTAGTTTTTACACTACCCCGGTAGGCAAGAGAAAGGCACCACAAAAGTTTTTCTACCTGCTTTCTGGGCTGAGATGGGGAACGGCTGAGTTTTGGACTCGGCTGGTGACAAAATGTTCCAAACACACCCCATGCACAACTCCACCAGGGAAGGTGCCAGAAACGAGTTCTGTTGGTAGTTTTTACACTACCCCGGTAGGCAGCTGAAAGGCACCACAAAACGGGTTCTATCTGCTTCCTGGGCTAGAGATGGGGAACAGCTGAGTTTTGGTCTCGGCTGGTGACAAAATGTTCCAAACACACCCCATGCACAACTCCACCGGGGAAGGTGCCAGAAATGAGTTCTGTTGGTAGTTTTTACACTACCCCGGTAGGCAGCTGAAAGGCACCACAAAACTTGTTCTACCTGCTTTCTGGGCTAGAGATGGGGAACAGCTGAATTTTGGACTCGGCTGCTGACAAAATGTTCCAAACACACCCCATGCAGAACTCCACCGGGGAAGGTGCCAGAAACGAGTTCTGTTGGTAGTTTTTACACTACCCCGGTAGGCAGCTGAAAGGCACCACAAAACTTGTTCTACCTGCTTTCTGGGCTGAAATGGGGAACAGCTGAATTTTGGACTCGGCTGCTGACAAAATGTTCCAAACACACCCCATGCACAACTCCACCGGGGAAGGTGCCAGAAACGAGTTCTGTTGGTAGTTTTTACACTACCCCAGTAGGCAGCTGAAAGGCACCACAAAACTTGTTCTACCTGCTTTCTGGGCTGAGATGGGGAACGGCTGAATTTTGGACTCGGCTGCTGACAAAATGTTCCAAACACACCCCATGCACAACTCCACCGGGGAAGGTGCCAGAAACGAGTTCTGTTGGTAGTTTTTACACTACCCCGGTAGGCAGCTGAAAGGCACCACAAAACCAGTTCTATCTGCTTCCTGGGCTAGAGATGGGGAACAGCTGAATTTTGGACTCGGCTGGTGACAGAATGTTCCAAACACACCCCATGCACAACTCCACCGGGGAAGGTGCCAGAAACGAGTTCTGTTGGTAGTTTTTACACTACCCCGGTAGGCAAGAGAAAGGCACCACAAAACTTGTTGTACCTGCTTTCTGGGCTGAGATGGGGAACGGCTGAGTTTTGGACTCGGCTGCTGACAAAATGTTCCGAACACACCGCATGCGCACCTCCACCGGGGAAGGTGCCAGAAACGAGTTCTGTTGGTAGTTTTTTACAGTACCCAGGTAGGCAGCTGAAAGGTACCACAAAACCGGTTCTATCTGCTTCCTGGGCTAGAGATGGGGAAGAGCTGAATTTTGGACTCGGCTGGTGACAGAATGTTCCAAACACACCCCCATGCACAACTCCAGTGGGGAAGGTGCCAGAAACGAGTTCTGTTGGTAGTTTTTACACTACCCCGGTAGGCAGCTGAAAGGCACCACAAAACTTGTTCTACCTGCTTTCTGGGCTGAGATGGAGATCAGCTGAATTTTGGACTCGGCTGGTGACAAAATGTTCCAAACACACCCCATGCACAACTCCACCGGGGAAGGTGCCAGAAACGAGTTCTGTTGGTAGTTTTTACACTACCCCGGTAGGCAGCTGAAAGGCACCACAAAACTTGTTCTACCTGCTTTCTGGGCTGAGATGGGGAATCGCTGAATTTTGGACTCGGCTGGTGACAAAATGTTCCAAACACACCCCATGCACAACTCCACCGGGGAAGGTGCCAGAAACGAGTTCTGTTGGTAGTTTTTACACTACCCCGGTAGGCAGCTGAAAGGCACCACAAAACTTGTTCTACCTGCTTTCTGGGCTGAGATGGGGAATCGCTGAATTTTGGACTCGGCTGGTGACAAAATGTTCCAAACACACCCCATGCACAACTCCACCGGGGAAGGTGCCAGAAACGAGTTCTGTTGGTAGTTTTTACACTACCCCGGTAGGCAGCTGAAAGGCACCACAAAACTTGTTCTACCTGCTTTCTGGGCTGAGATGGGGAATCGCTGAATTTTGGACTCGGCTGGTGACAAAATGTTCCAAACACACCCCATGCACAACTCCACCGGGGAAGGTGCCAGAAACGAGTTCTGTTGGTAGTTTTTACAGTACCCCGGTAGGCAGCTGAAAGGCACCACAAAACTTGTTCTACCTGCTTTCTGGGCTGAGATGGGGAACAGCTGAATTTTGGACTCGGCTGGTGACAAAATGTTCCAAACACACCCCATGCACAACTCCACCGGGGAAGGTGCCAGAAACGAGTTCTGTTGGTAGTTTTTACACTACCCCGGTAGGAAGCTGAAAGGCACCACAAAACTTGTTCTACCTGCTTTCTGGGCTGAGATGGAGAATCGCTGAATTTTGGACTCGGCTGGTGACAAAATGTTCCAAACACACCCCATGCACAACTCCACCGGGGAAGGTGCCAGAAACGAGTTCTGTTGGTAGTTTTTACACTACCCCGGTAGGCAGCTGAAAGGCACCACAAAACTTGTTCTACCTGCTTTCTGGGCTGAGATGGGGAATCGCTGAATTTTGGACTCGGCTGGTGACAAAATGTTCCAAACACACCCCATGCACAACTCCACCGGGGAAGGTGCCAGAAACGAGTTCTGTTGGTAGTTTTTACACTACCCCGGTAGGCAGCTGAAAGGCACCACAAAACTTGTTCTACCTGCTTTCTGGGCTGAGATGGGGAATCGCTGAATTTTGGACTCGGCTGGTGACAAAATGTTCCAAACACACCCCATGCACAACTCCACCGGGGAAGGTGCCAGAAACGAGTTCTGTTGGTAGTTTTTACACTACCCCGGTAGGCAGCTGAAAGGCACCACAAAAGTTGTTCTACCTGCTTTCTGGGCTGAGATGGGGATCGGCTGAATTTTGGACTCGGCTGGTGACAAAATGTTCCAAACACACCCCATGCACAACTCCACCGGGGAAGGTGCCAGAAACGAGTTCTGTTGGTAGTTTTTACACTACCCCGGTAGGCAGCTGAAAGGCACCACAAAACTTGTTCTACCTGCTTTCTGGGCTGAGATGGGGAATCGCTGAATTTTGGACTCGGCTGGTGACAAAATGTTCCAAACACACCCCATGCACAACTCCACCGGGGAAGGTGCCAGAAACGAGTTCTGTTGGTAGTTTTTACACTACCCCGGTAGGCAGCTGAAAGGCACCACAAAAGTTGTTCTACCTGCTTTCTGGGCTGAGATGGGGAATCGCTGAATTTTGGACTCGGCTGGTGACAAAATGTTCCAAACACACCCCATGCACAACTCCACCGGGGAAGGTGCCAGAAACGAGTTCTGTTGGTAGTTTTTACACTACCCCGGTAGGCAGCTGAAAGGCACCACAAAACTTGTTCTACCTGCTTTCTGGGCTGAGATGGGGAATCGCTGAATTTTGGACTCGGCTGGTGACAAAATGTTCCAAACACACCCCATGCACAACTCCACCGGGGAAGGTGCCAGAAACGAGTTCTGTTGGTAGTTTTTACACTACCCCGGTAGGCAGCTGAAAGGCACCACAAAACTTGTTCTACCTGCTTTCTGGGCTGAGATGGGGAATCGCTGAATTTTGGACTCGGCTGGTGACAAAATGTTCCAAACACACCCCATGCACAACTCCACCGGGGAAGGTGCCAGAAACGAGTTCTGTTGGTAGTTTTTACAGTAACCCCGGTAGGCAAGAGAAAGGCACCACAAAACTTGTTCTACCTGCTTTCTGGGCTGAGATGGGGAATCGCTGAATTTTGGACTCGGCTGGTGACAAAATGTTCCAAACACACCCCATGCACAACTCCACCGGGGAAGGTGCCAGAAACGAGTTCTGTTGGTAGTTTTTACACTACCCCGGTAGGCAGCTGAAAGGCACCACAAAACTTGTTCTACCTGCTTTCTGGGCTGAGATGGGGAACGGCTGAATTTTGGACTCGGCTGGTGACAAAATGTTCCAAACACACCCCATGCACAACTCCACCGGGGAAGGTGCCAGAAACGAGTTCTGTTGGTAGTTTTTACACTACCCCGGTAGGCAGCTGAAAGGCACCACAAAATTTGTTCTACCTGCTTTCTGGGCTGAGATGGGGAATCGCTGAATTTTGGACTCGGCTGGTGACAAAATGTTCCAAACACACCCCATGCACAACTCCACCGGGGAAGGTGCCAGAAACGAGTTCTGTTGGTAGTTTTTACACTACCCCGGTAGGCAGCTGAAAGGCACCACAAAACTTGTTCTACCTGCTTTCTGGGCTGAGATGGGGAATCGCTGAATTTTGGACTCGGCTGCTGACAAAATGTTCCAAACACACCCCATGCACAACTCCACCGGGGAAGGTGCCAGAAACGAGTTCTGTTGGTAGTTTTTACACTACCCCGGTAGGCAGCTGAAAGGCACCACAAAAGTTTTTCTACCTGCTTTCTGGGCTGAGATGGGGAATCGCTGAATTTTGGACTCGGCTGGTGACAAAATGTTCCAAACACACCCCATGCACAACTCCACCGGGGAAGGTGCCAGAAACGAGTTCTGTTGGTAGTTTTTACACTACCCCGGTAGGCAGCTGAAAGGCACCACAAAACTTGTTCTACCTGCTTTCTGGGCTGAGATGGGGAATCGCTGAATTTTGGACTCGGCTGGTGACAAAATGTTCCAAACACACCCCATGCACAACTCCACCGGGGAAGGTGCCAGAAACGAGTTCTGTTGGTAGTTTTTACACTACCCCGGTAGGCAGCTGAAAGGCACCACAAAACTTGTTCTACCTGCTTTCTGGGCTGAGATGGAGAATCGCTGAATTTTGGACTCGGCTGGTGACAAAATGTTCCAAACACACCCCATGCACAACTCCACCGGGGAAGGTGCCAGAAACGAGTTCTGTTGGTAGTTTTTACACTACCCCGGTAGGCAGGAGAAAGGCACCACAAAACTTGTTCTACCTGCTTTCTGGGCTGAGATGGGGAATCGCTGAATTTTGGACTCGGCTGGTGACAAAATGTTCCAAACACACCCCATGCACAACTCCACCGGGGAAGGTGCCAGAAACGAGTTCTGTTGGTAGTTTTTACAGTACCCCGGTAGGCAAGAGAAAGGCACCACAAAACTTGTTCTACCTGCTTTCTGGGCTGAGATGGGGAATCGCTGAATTTTGGACTCGGCTGGTGACAAAATGTTCCAAACACACCCCATGCACAACTCCACCGGGGAAGGTGCCAGAAACGAGTTCTGTTGGTAGTTTTTACACTACCCCGGTAGGCAGCTGAAAGGCACCACAAAACTTGTTCTACCTGCTTTCTGGGCTGAGATGGGGATCGGCTGAATTTTGGACTCGGCTGGTGACAAAATGTTCCAAACACACCCCATGCACAACTCCACCGGGGAAGGTGCCAGAAACGAGTTCTGTTGGTAGTTTTTACACTACCCCGGTAGGCAGCTGAAAGGCACCACAAAACTTGTTCTACCTGCTTTCTGGGCTGAGATGGGGAATCGCTGAATTTTGGACTCGGCTGGTGACAAAATGTTCCAAACACACCCCATGCACAACTCCACCGGGGAAGGTGCCAGAAACGAGTTCTGTTGGTAGTTTTTACACTACCCCGGTAGGCAGCTGAAAGGCACCACAAAACTTGTTCTACCTGCTTTCTGGGCTGAGATGGGGAATCGCTGAATTTTGGACTCGGCTGGTGACAAAATGTTCCAAACACACCCCATGCACAACTCCACCGGGGAAGGTGCCAGAAACGAGTTCTGTTGGTAGTTTTTACACTACCCCGGTAGGCAGCTGAAAGGCACCACAAAACTTGTTCTACCTGCTTTCTGGGCTGAGATGGGGAATCGCTGAATTTTGGACTCGGCTGGTGACAAAATGTTCCAAACACACCCCATGCACAACTCCACCGGGGAAGGTGCCAGAAACGAGTTCTGTTGGTAGTTTTTACACTACCCCGGTAGGCAGCTGAAAGGCACCACAAAACTTGTTCTACCTGCTTTCTGGGCTGAGATGGGGAACGGCTGAATTTTGGACTCGGCTGGTGACAAAATGTTCCAAACACACCCCATGCACAACTCCACCGGGGAAGGTGCCAGAAAGGAGTTCTGTTGGTAGTTTTTACACTACCCCGGTAGGCAGCTGAAAGGCACCACAAAACTTGTTCTACCTGCTTTCTGGGCTGAGATGGGGAATCGCTGAATTTTGGACTCGGCTGGTGACAAAATGTTCCAAACACACCCCATGCACAACTCCACCGGGGAAGGTGCCAGAAACGAGTTCTGTTGGTAGTTTTTACACTACCCCGGTAGGCAGCTGAAAGGCACCACAAAACTTGTTCTACCTGCTTTCTGGGCTGAGATGGGGAATCGCTGAATTTTGGACTCGGCTGGTGACAAAATGTTCCAAACACACCCCATGCACAACTCCACCGGGGAAGGTGCCAGAAACGAGTTCTGTTGGTAGTTTTTACAGTACCCCGGTAGGCAAGAGAAAGGCACCACAAAACTTGTTCTACCTGCTTTCTGGGCTGAGATGGGGAATGGCTGAATTTTGGACTCGGCTGGTGACAAAATGTTCCAAACACACCCCATGCACAACTCCACCGGGGAAGGTGCCAGAAACGAGTTCTGTTGGTAGTTTTTACACTACCCCGGTAGGCAGCTGAAAGGCACCACAAAACTTGTTCTACCTGCTTTCTGGGCTGAGATGGGGAATCGCTGAATTTTGGACTCGGCTGGTGACAAAATGTTCCAAACACACCCCATGCACAACTCCACCGGGGAAGGTGCCAGAAAGGAGTTCTGTTGGTAGTTTTTACACTACCCCGGTAGGCAGCTGAAAGGCACCACAAAACTTGTTCTACCTGCTTTCTGGGCTGAGATGGGGAATCGCTGAATTTTGGACTCGGCTGGTGACAAAATGTTCCAAACACACCCCATGCACAACTCCACCGGGGAAGGTGCCAGAAACGAGTTCTGTTGGTAGTTTTTACACTACCCCGGTAGGCAGCTGAAAGGCACCACAAAACTTGTTCTACCTGCTTTCTGGGCTGAGATGGGGAATCGCTGAATTTTGGACTCGGCTGGTGACAAAATGTTCCAAACACACCCCATGCACAACTCCACCGGGGAAGGTGCCAGAAACGAGTTCTGTTGGTAGTTTTTACACTACCCCGGTAGGCAGCTGAAAGGCACCACAAAATTTGTTCTACCTGCTTTCTGGGCTGAGATGGGGAATCGCTGAATTTTGGACTCGGCTGGTGACAAAATGTTCCAAACACACCCCATGCACAACTCCACCGGGGAAGGTGCCAGAAACGAGTTCTGTTGGTAGTTTTTACACTACCCCGGTAGGCAGCTGAAAGGCACCACAAAACTTGTTCTACCTGCTTTCTGGGCTGAGATGGGGAATCGCTGAATTTTGGACTCGGCTGGTGACAAAATGTTCCAAACACACCCCATGCACAACTCCACCGGGGAAGGTGCCAGAAACGAGTTCTGTTGGTAGTTTTTACACTACCCCGGTAGGCAGCTGAAAGGCACCACAAAAGTTTTTCTACCTGCTTTCTGGGCTGAGATGGGGAATCGCTGAATTTTGGACTCGGCTGGTGACAAAATGTTCCAAACACACCCCATGCACAACTCCACCGGGGAAGGTGCCAGAAACGAGTTCTGTTGGTAGTTTTTACACTACCCCGGTAGGCAGCTGAAAGGCACCACAAAACTTGTTCTACCTGCTTTCTGGGCTGAGATGGGGAATCGCTGAATTTTGGACTCGGCTGGTGACAAAATGTTCCAAACACACCCCATGCACAACTCCACCGGGGAAGGTGCCAGAAACGAGTTCTGTTGGTAGTTTTTACACTACCCCGGTAGGCAGCTGAAAGGCACCACAAAACTTGTTCTACCTGCTTTCTGGGCTGAGATGGAGAATCGCTGAATTTTGGACTCGGCTGGTGACAAAATGTTCCAAACACACCCCATGCACAACTCCACCGGGGAAGGTGCCAGAAACGAGTTCTGTTGGTAGTTTTTACACTACCCCGGTAGGCAGCTGAAAGGCACCACAAAACTTGTTCTACCTGCTTTCTGGGCTGAGATGGGGAATCGCTGAATTTTGGACTCGGCTGGTGACAAAATGTTCCAAACACACCCCATGCACAACTCCACCGGGGAAGGTGCCAGAAACGAGTTCTGTTGGTAGTTTTTACAGTACCCCGGTAGGCAAGAGAAAGGCACCACAAAACTTGTTCTACCTGCTTTCTGGGCTGAGATGGGGAATCGCTGAATTTTGGACTCGGCTGGTGACAAAATGTTCCAAACACACCCCATGCACAACTCCACCGGGGAAGGTGCCAGAAACGAGTTCTGTTGGTAGTTTTTACACTACCCCGGTAGGCAGCTGAAAGGCACCACAAAACTTGTTCTACCTGCTTTCTGGGCTGAGATGGGGAATCGCTGAATTTTGGACTCGGCTGGTAACAAAATGTTCCAAACACACCCCATGCACAACTCCACCGGGGAAGGTGCCAGAAACGAGTTCTGTTGGTAGTTTTTACACTACCCCGGTAGGCAGCTGAAAGGCACCACAAAACTTGTTCTACCTGCTTTCTGGGCTGAGATGGGGAACGGCTGAATTTTGGACTCGGCTGGTAACAAAATGTTCCAAACACACCCCATGCACAACTCCACCGGGGAAGGTGCCAGAAACGAGTTCTGTTGGTAGTTTTTACACTACCCCGGTAGGCAGCTGAAAGGCACCACAAAACTTGTTCTACCTGCTTTCTGGGCTGAGATGGGGAATAGCTGAATTTTGGACTCGGCTGGTGACAAAATGTTCCAAACACACCCCATGCACAACTCCACCGGGGAAGGTGCCAGAAAGGAGTTCTGTTGGTAGTTTTTTACACTACCCCGGTAGGCAGCTGAAAGGCACCACAAAACTTGTTCTACCTGCTTTCTGGGCTGAGATGGGGAATCGCTGAATTTTGGACTCGGCTGGTGACAAAATGTTCCAAACACACCCCATGCACAACTCCACCGGGGAAGGTGCCAGAAACGAGTTCTGTTGGTAGTTTTTACAGTACCCCGGTAGGCAGCTGAAAGGCACCACAAAACTTGTTCTACCTGCTTTCTGGGCTGAGATGGGGAACAGCTGAATTTTGGACTCGGCTGGTGACAAAATGTTCCAAACACACCCCATGCACAACTCCACCGGGGAAGGTGCCAGAAACGAGTTCTGTTGGTAGTTTTTACACTACCCCGGTAGGCAGCTGAAAGGCACCACAAAACTTGTTCTACCTGCTTTCTGGGCTGAGATGGAGAATCGCTGAATTTTGGACACGGCTGGTGACAAAATGTTCCAAACACACCCCATGCACAACTCCACCGGGGAAGGTGCCAGAAACGAGTTCTGTTGGTAGTTTTTACACTACCCCGGTAGGCAGCTGAAAGGCACCACAAAACTTGTTCTACCTGCTTTCTGGGCTGAGATGGGGAATCGCTGAATTTTGGACTCGGCTGGTGACAAAATGTTCCAAACACACCCCATGCACAACTCCACCGGGGAAGGTGCCAGAAACGAGTTCTGTTGGTAGTTTTTACAGTACCCCCGGTAGGCAGCTGAAAGGCACCACAAAACTTGTTCTACCTGCTTTCTGGGCTGAGATGGGGAATCGCTGAATTTTGGACTCGGCTGGTGACAAAATGTTCCAAACACACCCCATGCACAACTCCACCGGGGAAGGTGCCAGAAACGAGTTCTGTTGGTAGTTTTTACACTACCCCGGTAGGCAGCTGAAAGGCACCACAAAACTTGTTCTACCTGCTTTCTGGGCTGAGATGGGGAACGGCTGAATTTTGGACTCGGCTGGTGACAAAATGTTCCAAACACACCCCATGCACAACTCCACCGGGGAAGGTGCCAGAAACGAGTTCTGTTGGTAGTTTTTACACTACCCCGGTAGGCAGCTGAAAGGCACCACAAAACTTGTTCTACCTGCTTTCTGGGCTGAGATGGGGAATCGCTGAATTTTGGACTCGGCTGGTGACAAAATGTTCCAAACACACCCCATGCACAACTCCACCGGGGAAGGTGCCAGAAACGAGTTCTGTTGGTAGTTTTTACACTACCCCGGTAGGCAGCTGAAAGGCACCACAAAACTTGTTCTACCTGCTTTCTGGGCTGAGATGGGGAACGGCTGAATTTTGGACTCGGCTGGTAACAAAATGTTCCAAACACACCCCATGCACAACTCCACCGGGGAAGGTGCCAGAAACGAGTTCTGTTGGTAGTTTTTACACTACCCCGGTAGGCAGCTGAAAGGCACCACAAAACTTGTTCTACCTGCTTTCTGGGCTGAGATGGGGAATCGCTGAATTTTGGACTCGGCTGGTGACAAAATGTTCCAAACACACCCCATGCACAACTCCACCGGGGAAGGTGCCAGAAAGGAGTTCTGTTGGTAGTTTTTACACTACCCCGGTAGGCAGCTGAAAGGCACCACAAAACTTGTTCTACCTGCTTTCTGGGCTGAGATGGGGAATCGCTGAATTTTGGACTCGGCTGGTGACAAAATGTTCCAAACACACCCCATGCACAACTCCACCGGGGAAGGTGCCAGAAACGAGTTCTGTTGGTAGTTTTTACAGTACCCCGGTAGGCAGCTGAAAGGCACCACAAAACTTGTTCTACCTGCTTTCTGGGCTGAGATGGGGAATCGCTGAATTTTGGACTCGGCTGGTGACAAAATGTTCCAAACACACCCCATGCACAACTCCACCGGGGAAGGTGCCAGAAACGAGTTCTGTTGGTAGTTTTTACACTACCCCGGTAGGCAGCTGAAAGGCACCACAAAACTTGTTCTACCTGCTTTCTGGGCTGAGATGGGGAATCGCTGAATTTTGGACTCGGCTGGTGACAAAATCTTCCAAACACACCCCATGCACAACTCCACCGGGGAAGGTGCCAGAAACGAGTTCTGTTGGTAGTTTTTACACTACCCCGGTAGGCAGCTGAAAGGCACCACAAAAGTTGTTCTACCTGCTTTCTGGGCTGAGATGGGGATCAGCTGAATTTTGGACTCGGCTGGTGACAAAATGTTCCAAACACACCCCATGCACAACTCCACCGGGGAAGGTGCCAGAAACGAGTTCTGTTGGTAGTTTTTACACTACCCCGGTAGGCAGCTGAAAGGCACCACAAAACTTGTTCTACCTGCTTTCTGGGCTGAGATGGGGAATCGCTGAATTTTGGACTCGGCTGCTGACAAAATGTTCCAAACACACCCCATGCACAACTCCACCGGGGAAGGTGCCAGAAACGAGTTCTGTTGGTAGTTTTTACACTACCCCGGTAGGCAGCTGAAAGGCACCACAAAAGTTGTTCTACCTGCTTTCTGGGCTGAGATGGGGAACAGCTGAGTTTTGGACTCGGCTGGTGACAAAATGTTCCAAACACACCCCATGCACAACTCCACCGGGGAAGGTGCCAGAAACGAGTTCTGTTGGTAGTTTTTACACTACCCCGGTAGGCAGCTGAAAGGCACCACAAAACTTGTTCTACCTGCTTTCTGGGCTGAGATGGGGAATCGCTGAATTTTGGACTCGGCTGGTGACAAAATGTTCCAAACACACCCCATGCACAACTCCACCGGGGAAGGTGCCAGAAACGAGTTCTGTTGGTAGTTTTTACACTACCCCGGTAGGCAGCTGAAAGGCACCACAAAACTTGTTCTACCTGCTTTCTGGGCTGAGATGGGGAATCGCTGAATTTTGGACTCGGCTGGTGACAAAATGTTCCAAACACACCCCATGCACAACTCCACCGGGGAAGGTGCCAGAAACGAGTTCTGTTGGTAGTTTTTACACTACCCCGGTAGGCAGCTGAAAGGCACCACAAAAGTTTTTCTACCTGCTTTCTGGGCTGAGATGGGGAATCGCTGAATTTTGGACTCGGCTGGTGACAAAATGTTCCAAACACACCCCATGCACAACTCCACCGGGGAAGGTGCCAGAAACGAGTTCTGTTGGTAGTTTTTACACTACCCCGGTAGGCAGCTGAAAGGCACCACAAAACTTGTTCTACCTGCTTTCTGGGCTGAGATGGGGAATCGCTGAATTTTGGACTCGGCTGGTGACAAAATGTTCCAAACACACCCCATGCACAACTCCACCGGGGAAGGTGCCAGAAACGAGTTCTGTTGGTAGTTTTTACACTACCCCGGTAGGCAGCTGAAAGGCACCACAAAACTTGTTCTACCTGCTTTCTGGGCTGAGATGGAGAATCGCTGAATTTTGGACTCGGCTGGTGACAAAATGTTCCAAACACACCCCATGCACAACTCCACCGGGGAAGGTGCCAGAAACGAGTTCTGTTGGTAGTTTTTACACTACCCCGGTAGGCAGCTGAAAGGCACCACAAAACTTGTTCTACCTGCTTTCTGGGCTGAGATGGGGAATCGCTGAATTTTGGACTCGGCTGGTGACAAAATGTTCCAAACACACCCCATGCACAACTCCACCGGGGAAGGTGCCAGAAACGAGTTCTGTTGGTAGTTTTTACAGTACCCCGGTAGGCAAGAGAAAGGCACCACAAAACTTGTTCTACCTGCTTTCTGGGCTGAGATGGGGAATCGCTGAATTTTGGACTCGGCTGGTGACAAAATGTTCCAAACACACCCCATGCACAACTCCACCGGGGAAGGTGCCAGAAACGAGTTCTGTTGGTAGTTTTTACACTACCCCGGTAGGCAGCTGAAAGGCACCACAAAACTTGTTCTACCTGCTTTCTGGGCTGAGATGGGGAATCGCTGAATTTTGGACTCGGCTGGTGACAAAATGTTCCAAACACACCCCATGCACAACTCCACCGGGGAAGGTGCCAGAAACGAGTTCTGTTGGTAGTTTTTACACTACCCCGGTAGGCAGCTGAAAGGCACCACAAAACTTGTTCTACCTGCTTTCTGGGCTGAGATGGGGAACGGCTGAATTTTGGACTCGGCTGGTGACAAAATGTTCCAAACACACCCCATGCACAACTCCACCGGGGAAGGTGCCAGAAACGAGTTCTGTTGGTAGTTTTTACACTACCCCGGTAGGCAGCTGAAAGGCACCACAAAACTTGTTCTACCTGCTTTCTGGGCTGAGATGGGGGGAATCGCTGAATTTTGGACTCGGCTGGTGACAAAATGTTCCAAACACACCCCATGCACAACTCCACCGGGGAAGGTGCCAGAAACGAGTTCTGTTGGTAGTTTTTACACTACCCCGGTAGGCAGCTGAAAGGCACCACAAAACTTGTTCTACCTGCTTTCTGGGCTGAGATGGGGAATCGCTGAATTTTGGACTCGGCTGGTGACAAAATGTTCCAAACACACCCCATGCACAACTCCACCGGGGAAGGTGCCAGAAACGAGTTCTGTTGGTAGTTTTTACACTACCCCGGTAGGCAGCTGAAAGGCACCACAAAACTTGTTCTACCTGCTTTCTGGGCTGAGATGGGGAATCGCTGAATTTTGGACTCGGCTGGTGACAAAATGTTCCAAACACACCCCATGCACAACTCCACCGGGGAAGGTGCCAGAAACGAGTTCTGTTGGTAGTTTTTACACTACCCCGGTAGGCAGCTGAAAGGCACCACAAAAGTTTTTCTACCTGCTTTCTGGGCTGAGATGGGGAATCGCTGAATTTTGGACTCGGCTGGTGACAAAATGTTCCAAACACACCCCATGCACAACTCCACCGGGGAAGGTGCCAGAAACGAGTTCTGTTGGTAGTTTTTACAGTACCCCGGTAGGCAGCTGAAAGGCACCGCAAAACTTGTTCTACCTGCTTTCTGGGCTGAGATGGGGAATCGCTGAATTTTGGACTCGGCTGGTGACAAAATGTTCCAAACACACCCCATGCACAACTCCACCGGGGAAGGTGCCAGAAACGAGTTCTGTTGGTAGTTTTTACAGTACCCCGGTAGGCAAGAGAAAGGCACCACAAAACTTGTTCTACCTGCTTTCTGGGCTGAGATGGGGAATCGCTGAATTTTGGACTCGGCTGGTGACAAAATGTTCCAAACACACCCCATGCACAACTCCACCGGGGAAGGTGCCAGAAACGAGTTCTGTTGGTAGTTTTTACACTACCCCGGTAGGCAGCTGAAAGGCACCACAAAACTTGTTCTACCTGCTTTCTGGGCTGAGATGGGGAATCGCTGAATTTTGGACTCGGCTGGTGACAAAATGTTCCAAACACACCCCATGCACAACTCCACCGGGGAAGGTGCCAGAAACGAGTTCTGTTGGTAGTTTTTACACTACCCCGGTAGGCAGCTGAAAGGCACCACAAAACTTGTTCTACCTGCTTTCTGGGCTGAGATGGGGAACGGCTGAATTTTGGACTCGGCTGGTGACAAAATGTTCCAAACACACCCCATGCACAACTCCACCGGGGAAGGTGCCAGAAACGAGTTCTGTTGGTAGTTTTTACACTACCCCGGTAGGCAGCTGAAAGGCACCACAAAAGTTGTTCTACCTGCTTTCTGGGCTGAGATGGGGAACGGCTGAATTTTGGACTCGGCTGGTGACAAAATCTTCCAAACACACCCCATGCACAACTCCACCGGGGAAGGTGCCAGAAACGAGTTCTGTTGGTAGTTTTTACACTACCCCGGTAGGCAGCTGAAAGGCACCACAAAACTTGTTCTACCTGCTTTCTGGGCTGAGATGGGGAACGGCTGAATTTTGGACTCGGCTGGTAACAAAATGTTCCAAACACACCCCATGCACAACTCCACCGGGGAAGGTGCCAGAAACGAGTTCTGTTGGTAGTTTTTACACTACCCCGGTAGGCAGCTGAAAGGCACCACAAAACTTGTTCTACCTGCTTTCTGGGCTGAGATGGGGAATCGCTGAATTTTGGACTCGGCTGGTGACAAAATGTTCCAAACACACCCCATGCACAACTCCACCGGGGAAGGTGCCAGAAACGAGTTCTGTTGGTAGTTTTTACACTACCCCGGTAGGCAGCTGAAAGGCACCACAAAACTTGTTCTACCTGCTTTCTGGGCTGAGATGGGGAATCGCTGAATTTTGGACTCGGCTGGTGACAAAATGTTCCAAACACACCCCATGCACAACTCCACCGGGGAAGGTGCCAGAAACGAGTTCTGTTGGTAGTTTTTACAGTACCCCGGTAGGCAGCTGAAAGGCACCACAAAACTTGTTCTACCTGCTTTCTGGGCTGAGATGGGGAACAGCTGAATTTTGGACTCGGCTGGTGACAAAATGTTCCAAACACACCCCATGCACAACTCCACCGGGGAAGGTGCCAGAAACGAGTTCTGTTGGTAGTTTTTACACTACCCCGGTAGGCAGCTGAAAGGCACCACAAAACTTGTTCTACCTGCTTTCTGGGCTGAGATGGGGAATCGCTGAATTTTGGACTCGGCTGGTGACAAAATGTTCCAAACACACCCCATGCACAACTCCACCGGGGAAGGTGCCAGAAACGAGTTCTGTTGGTAGTTTTTACACTACCCCGGTAGGCAGCTGAAAGGCACCACAAAACTTGTTCTACCTGCTTTCTGGGCTGAGATGGGGAACGGCTGAATTTTGGACTCGGCTGGTGACAAAATGTTCCAAACACACCCCATGCACAACTCCACCGGGGAAGGTGCCAGAAACGAGTTCTGTTGGTAGTTTTTACACTACCCCGGTAGGCAGCTGAAAGGCACCACAAAACTTGTTCTACCTGCTTTCTGGGCTGAGATGGGGAATCGCTGAATTTTGGACTCGGCTGGTGACAAAATGTTCCAAACACACCCCATGCACAACTCCACCGGGGAAGGTGCCAGAAACGAGTTCTGTTGGTAGTTTTTACACTACCCCGGTAGGCAGCTGAAAGGCACCACAAAAGTTGTTCTACCTGCTTTCTGGGCTGAGATGGGGATCAGCTGAATTTTGGACTCGGCTGGTGACAAAATGTTCCAAACACACCCCATGCACAACTCCACCGGGGAAGGTGCCAGAAACGAGTTCTGTTGGTAGTTTTTACACTACCCCGGTAGGCAGCTGAAAGGCACCACAAAAGTTGTTGTACCTGCTTTCTGGGCTGAGATGGGGAATCGCTGAATTTTGGACTCGGCTGCTGACAAAATGTTCCAAACACACCCCATGCACAACTCCACCGGGGAAGGTGCCAGACAGGAGTTCTCCTGGTAGTTTTTACACTACCCCGGTAGGCAGCTGAAAGGCACCACAAAACTTGTTCTACCTGCTTTCTGGGCTGAGATGGGGAACAGCTGAGTTTTGGACTCGGCTGGTGACAAAATGTTCCAAACACACCCCATGCACAACTCCACCGGGGAAGGTGCCAGAAATGAGTTCTGTTGGTAGTTTTTACACTACCCCGGTAGGCAGCTGAAAGGCACCACAAAACTTGTTCTACCTGCTTTCTGGGCTGAGATGGGGAATCGCTGAATTTTGGACTCGGCTGGTGACAAAATGTTCCAAACACACCCCATGCACAACTCCACCGGGGAAGGTGCCAGAAACGAGTTCTGTTGGTAGTTTTTACACTACCCCGGTAGGCAGCTGAAAGGCACCACAAAACTTGTTCTACCTGCTTTCTGGGCTTGAGATGGGGAATCGCTGAATTTTGGACTCGGCTGGTGACAAAATGTTCCAAACACACCCCATGCACAACTCCACCGGGGAAGGTGCCAGAAACGAGTTCTGTTGGTAGTTTTTACACTACCCCGGTAGGCAGCTGAAAGGCACCATAAAACCTGTTCTTATCTGCTTCCTGGGCTAGAGATGGGGAACGGCTGAATTTTGGACTCGGCTGGTAACAAAATGTCCCAAACACACCCCATGCACAACTCCACCGGGGAAGGTGCCAGAAACGAGTTCTGTTGGTAGTTTTTACAGTACCCCGGTAGGCAGCTGAAAGGCACCACAAAACTTGTTCTACCTGCTTTCTGGGCTGAGATGGGGAATCGCTGAATTTTGGACTCGGCTGGTGACAAAATGTTCCAAACACACCCCATGCACAACTCCACCGGGGAAGGTGCCAGAAACGAGTTCTGTTGGTACTTTTTACACTACCCCGGTAGGCAGCTGAAAGGCACCACAAAACTTGTTCTACCTGCTTTCTGGGCTGAGATGGGGAATCGCTGAATTTTGGACTCGGCTGGTGACAAAATGTTCCAAACACACCCCATGCACAACTCCACCGGGGAAGGTGCCAGAAACGAGTTCTGTTGGTAGTTTTTACAGTACCCCGGTAGGCAAGAGAAAGGCACCACAAAACTTGTTCTACCTGCTTTCTGGGCTGAGATGGGGAATCGCTGAATTTTGGACTCGGCTGGTGACAAAATGTTCCAAACACACCCCATGCACAACTCCACCGGGGAAGGTGCCAGAAACGAGTTCTGTTGGTAGTTTTTACACTACCCCGGTAGGCAGCTGAAAGGCACCACAAAACTTGTTCTACCTGCTTTCTGGGCTGAGATGGGGAACGGCTGAATTTTGGACTCGGCTGGTGACAAAATGTTCCAAACACACCCCATGCACAACTCCACCGGGGAAGGTGCCAGAAACGAGTTCTGTTGGTAGTTTTTACAGTACCCCGGTAGGCAGCTGAAAGGCACCACAAAACTTGTTCTACCTGCTTTCTGGGCTGAGATGGGGAATCGCTGAATTTTGGACTCGGCTGGTGACAAAATGTTCCAAACACACCCCATGCACAACTCCACCGGGGAAGGTGCCAGAAACGAGTTCTGTTGGTAGTTTTTACACTACCCCGGTAGGCAGCTGAAAGGCACCACAAAACTTGTTCTACCTGCTTTCTGGGCTGAGATGGGGAATCGCTGAATTTTGGACTCGGCTGGTGACAAAATGTTCCAAACACACCCCATGCACAACTCCACCGGGGAAGGTGCCAGAAACGAGTTCTGTTGGTAGTTTTTACAGTACCCCGGTAGGCAAGAGAAAGGCACCACAAAACTTGTTCTACCTGCTTTCTGGGCTGAGATGGGGAATCGCTGAATTTTGGACTCGGCTGGTGACAAAATGTTCCAAACACACCCCATGCACAACTCCACCGGGGAAGGTGCCAGAAACGAGTTCTGTTGGTAGTTTTTACACTACCCCGGTAGGCAGCTGAAAGGCACCACAAAACTTGTTCTACCTGCTTTCTGGGCTGAGATGGGGAATCGCTGAATTTTGGACTCGGCTGGTGACAAAATGTTCCAAACACACCCCATGCACAACTCCACCGGGGAAGGTGCCAGAAACGAGTTCTGTTGGTAGTTTTTACACTACCCCGGTAGGCAGCTGAAAGGCACCACAAAACTTGTTCTACCTGCTTTCTGGGCTGAGATGGGGAACGGCTGAATTTTGGACTCGGCTGGTGACAAAATGTTCCAAACACACCCCATGCACAACTCCACCGGGGAAGGTGCCAGAAACGAGTTCTGTTGGTAGTTTTTACACTACCCCGGTAGGCAGCTGAAAGGCACCACAAAACTTTTTGTACCTGCTTTCTGGGCTGAGATGGGGAATAGCTGAATTTTGGACTCGGCTGCTGACAAAATGTTCCAAACACACCCCATGCACAACTCCACCGGGGAAGGTGCCAGAAACGAGTTCTGTTGGTAGTTTTTACACTACCCCGGTAGGCAGCTGAAAGGCACCACAAAAGTTTTTCTACCTGCTTTCTGGGCTGAGATGGGGAATCGCTGAATTTTGGACTCGGCTGGTGACAAAATGTTCCAAACACACCCCATGCACAACTCCACCGGGGAAGGTGCCAGAAACGAGTTCTGTTGGTAGTTTTTACACTACCCCGGTAGGCAGCTGAAAGGCACCAACAAAACTTGTTCTACCTGCTTTCTGGGCTGAGATGGGGAATCGCTGAATTTTGGACTCGGCTGGTGACAAAATGTTCCAAACACACCCCATGCACAACTCCACCGGGGAAGGTGCCAGAAACGAGTTCTGTTGGTAGTTTTTACACTACCCCGGTAGGCAAGAGAAAGGCACCACAAAAGTTGTTCTACCTGCTTTCTGGGCTGAGATGGGGATCAGCTGAATTTTGGACTCGGCTGGTGACAAAATGTTCCAAACACACCCCATGCACAACTCCACCGGGGAAGGTGCCAGAAACGAGTTCTGTTGGTAGTTTTTACACTACCCCGGTAGGCAGCTGAAAGGCACCACAAAACTTGTTCTACCTGCTTTCTGGGCTGAGATGGGGAATCGCTGAATTTTGGACTCGGCTGGTGACAAAATGTTCCAAACACACCCCATGCACAACTCCACCGGGGAAGGTGCCAGAAACGAGTTCTGTTGGTAGTTTTTACACTACCCCGGTAGGCAGCTGAAAGGCACCACAAAATTTGTTCTACCTGCTTTCTGGGCTGAGATGGGGAATCGCTGAATTTTGGACTCGGCTGGTGACAAAATGTTCCAAACACACCCCATGCACAACTCCACCGGGGAAGGTGCCAGAAACGAGTTCTGTTGGTAGTTTTTACACTACCCCGGTAGGCAGCTGAAAGGCACCACAAAACTTGTTCTACCTGCTTTCTGGGCTGAGATGGGGAACGGCTGAATTTTGGACTCGGCTGGTAACAAAATGTTCCAAACACACCCCATGCACAACTCCACCGGGGAAGGTGCCAGAAACGAGTTCTGTTGGTAGTTTTTACACTACCCCGGTAGGCAGCTGAAAGGCACCACAAAACTTGTTCTACCTGCTTTCTGGGCTGAGATGGGGAATCGCTGAATTTTGGACTCGGCTGGTGACAAAATGTTCCAAACACACCCCATGCACAACTCCACCGGGGAAGGTGCCAGAAACGAGTTCTGTTGGTAGTTTTTACACTACCCCGGTAGGCAGCTGAAAGGCACCACAAAACTTGTTCTACCTGCTTTCTGGGCTGAGATGGGGAATAGCTGAATTTTGGACTCGGCTGGTGACAAAATGTTCCAAACACACCCCATGCACAACTCCACCGGGGAAGGTGCCAGAAACGAGTTCTGTTGGTAGTTTTTACAGTACCCCGGTAGGCAGCTGAAAGGCACCACAAAAGTTTTTCTACCTGCTTTCTGGGCTGAGATGGGGAATCGCTGAATTTTGGACTCGGCTGGTGACAAAATGTTCCAAACACACCCCATGCACAACTCCACCGGGGAAGGTGCCAGAAACGAGTTCTGTTGGTAGTTTTTACACTACCCCGGTAGGCAGCTGAAAGGCACCACAAAACTTGTTCTACCTGCTTTCTGGGCTGAGATGGGGAATCGCTGAATTTTGGACTCGGCTGGTGACAAAATGTTCCAAACACACCCCATGCACAACTCCACCGGGGAAGGTGCCAGAAACGAGTTCTGTTGGTAGTTTTTACAGTACCCCGGTAGGCAGCTGAAAGGCACCACAAAACTTGTTCTACCTGCTTTCTGGGCTGAGATGGGGAACAGCTGAATTTTGGACTCGGCTGGTGACAAAATGTTCCAAACACACCCCATGCACAACTCCACCGGGGAAGGTGCCAGAAACGAGTTCTGTTGGTAGTTTTTACACTACCCCGGTAGGCAGCTGAAAGGCACCACAAAACTTGTTCTACCTGCTTTCTGGGCTGAGATGGGGAATCGCTGAATTTTGGACTCGGCTGGTGACAAAATGTTCCAAACACACCCCATGCACAACTCCACCGGGGAAGGTGCCAGAAACGAGTTCTGTTGGTAGTTTTTACACTACCCCGGTAGGCAGCTGAAAGGCACCACAAAAGTTGTTCTACCTGCTTTCTGGGCTGAGATGGGGATCAGCTGAATTTTGGACTCGGCTGGTGACAAAATGTTCCAAACACACCCCATGCACAACTCCACCGGGGAAGGTGCCAGAAACGAGTTCTGTTGGTAGTTTTTACACTACCCCGGTAGGCAGCTGAAAGGCACCACAAAAGTTGTTGTACCTGCTTTCTGGGCTGAGATGGGGAATCGCTGAATTTTGGACTCGGCTGCTGACAAAATGTTCCAAACACACCCCATGCACAACTCCACCGGGGAAGGTGCCAGACAGGAGTTCTCCTGGTAGTTTTTACACTACCCCGGTAGGCAGCTGAAAGGCACCACAAAACTTGTTCTACCTGCTTTCTGGGCTGAGATGGGGAACAGCTGAGTTTTGGACTCGGCTGGTGACAAAATGTTCCAAACACACCCCATGCACAACTCCACCGGGGAAGGTGCCAGAAATGAGTTCTGTTGGTAGTTTTTACACTACCCCGGTAGGCAGCTGAAAGGCACCACAAAACTTGTTCTACCTGCTTTCTGGGCTGAGATGGGGAATCGCTGAATTTTGGACTCGGCTGGTGACAAAATGTTCCAAACACACCCCATGCACAACTCCACCGGGGAAGGTGCCAGAAACGAGTTCTGTTGGTAGTTTTTACACTACCCCGGTAGGCAGCTGAAAGGCACCACAAAACTTGTTCTACCTGCTTTCTGGGCTTGAGATGGGGAATCGCTGAATTTTGGACTCGGCTGGTGACAAAATGTTCCAAACACACCCCATGCACAACTCCACCGGGGAAGGTGCCAGAAACGAGTTCTGTTGGTAGTTTTTACACTACCCCGGTAGGCAGCTGAAAGGCACCATAAAACCTGTTCTTATCTGCTTCCTGGGCTAGAGATGGGGAACGGCTGAATTTTGGACTCGGCTGGTAACAAAATGTCCCAAACACACCCCATGCACAACTCCACCGGGGAAGGTGCCAGAAACGAGTTCTGTTGGTAGTTTTTACAGTACCCCGGTAGGCAGCTGAAAGGCACCACAAAACTTGTTCTACCTGCTTTCTGGGCTGAGATGGGGAATCGCTGAATTTTGGACTCGGCTGGTGACAAAATGTTCCAAACACACCCCATGCACAACTCCACCGGGGAAGGTGCCAGAAACGAGTTCTGTTGGTACTTTTTACACTACCCCGGTAGGCAGCTGAAAGGCACCACAAAACTTGTTCTACCTGCTTTCTGGGCTGAGATGGGGAATCGCTGAATTTTGGACTCGGCTGGTGACAAAATGTTCCAAACACACCCCATGCACAACTCCACCGGGGAAGGTGCCAGAAACGAGTTCTGTTGGTAGTTTTTTACAGTACCCCGGTAGGCAAGAGAAAGGCACCACAAAACTTGTTCTACCTGCTTTCTGGGCTGAGATGGGGAATCGCTGAATTTTGGACTCGGCTGGTGACAAAATGTTCCAAACACACCCCATGCACAACTCCACCGGGGAAGGTGCCAGAAACGAGTTCTGTTGGTAGTTTTTTACACTACCCCGGTAGGCAGCTGAAAGGCACCACAAAACTTGTTCTACCTGCTTTCTGGGCTTGAGATGGGGAATCGCTGAATTTTGGACTCGGCTGGTGACAAAATGTTCCAAACACACCCCATGCACAACTCCACCGGGGAAGGTGCCAGAAACGAGTTCTGTTGGTAGTTTTTACACTACCCCGGTAGGCAGCTGAAAGGCACCACAAAACTTGTTCTACCTGCTTTCTGGGCTGAGATGGGGAACGGCTGAATTTTGGACTCGGCTGGTGACAAAATGTTCCAAACACACCCCATGCACAACTCCACCGGGGAAGGTGCCAGAAACGAGTTCTGTTGGTAGTTTTTACAGTACCCCGGTAGGCAGCTGAAAGGCACCACAAAACTTGTTCTACCTGCTTTCTGGGCTGAGATGGGGAATCGCTGAATTTTGGACTCGGCTGGTGACAAAATGTTCCAAACACACCCCATGCACAACTCCACCGGGGAAGGTGCCAGAAACGAGTTCTGTTGGTAGTTTTTACACTACCCCGGTAGGCAGCTGAAAGGCACCACAAAACTTGTTCTACCTGCTTTCTGGGCTGAGATGGGGAATCGCTGAATTTTGGACTCGGCTGGTGACAAAATGTTCCAAACACACCCCATGCACAACTCCACCGGGGAAGGTGCCAGAAACGAGTTCTGTTGGTAGTTTTTACAGTACCCCGGTAGGCAAGAGAAAGGCACCACAAAACTTGTTCTACCTGCTTTCTGGGCTGAGATGGGGAATCGCTGAATTTTGGACTCGGCTGGTGACAAAATGTTCCAAACACACCCCATGCACAACTCCACCGGGGAAGGTGCCAGAAACGAGTTCTGTTGGTAGTTTTTACACTACCCCGGTAGGCAGCTGAAAGGCACCACAAAACTTGTTCTACCTGCTTTCTGGGCTGAGATGGGGAATCGCTGAATTTTGGACTCGGCTGGTGACAAAATGTTCCAAACACACCCCATGCACAACTCCACCGGGGAAGGTGCCAGAAACGAGTTCTGTTGGTAGTTTTTACACTACCCCGGTAGGCAGCTGAAAGGCACCACAAAACTTGTTCTACCTGCTTTCTGGGCTGAGATGGGGAACGGCTGAATTTTGGACTCGGCTGGTGACAAAATGTTCCAAACACACCCCATGCACAACTCCACCGGGGAAGGTGCCAGAAACGAGTTCTGTTGGTAGTTTTTACACTACCCCGGTAGGCAGCTGAAAGGCACCACAAAACTTTTTGTACCTGCTTTCTGGGCTGAGATGGGGAATAGCTGAATTTTGGACTCGGCTGCTGACAAAATGTTCCAAACACACCCCATGCACAACTCCACCGGGGAAGGTGCCAGAAACGAGTTCTGTTGGTAGTTTTTACACTACCCCGGTAGGCAGCTGAAAGGCACCACAAAAGTTTTTCTACCTGCTTTCTGGGCTGAGATGGGGAATCGCTGAATTTTGGACTCGGCTGGTGACAAAATGTTCCAAACACACCCCATGCACAACTCCACCGGGGAAGGTGCCAGAAACGAGTTCTGTTGGTAGTTTTTACACTACCCCGGTAGGCAGCTGAAAGGCACCACAAAACTTGTTCTACCTGCTTTCTGGGCTGAGATGGGGAATCGCTGAATTTTGGACTCGGCTGGTGACAAAATGTTCCAAACACACCCCATGCACAACTCCACCGGGGAAGGTGCCAGAAACGAGTTCTGTTGGTAGTTTTTACACTACCCCGGTAGGCAAGAGAAAGGCACCACAAAAGTTGTTCTACCTGCTTTCTGGGCTGAGATGGGGATCAGCTGAATTTTGGACTCGGCTTGGTGACAAAATGTTCCAAACACACCCCATGCACAACTCCACCGGGGAAGGTGCCAGAAACGAGTTCTGTTGGTAGTTTTTACACTACCCCGGTAGGCAGCTGAAAGGCACCACAAAACTTGTTCTACCTGCTTTCTGGGCTGAGATGGGGAATCGCTGAATTTTGGACTCGGCTGGTGACAAAATGTTCCAAACACACCCCATGCACAACTCCACCGGGGAAGGTGCCAGAAACGAGTTCTGTTGGTAGTTTTTACACTACCCCGGTAGGCAGCTGAAAGGCACCACAAAATTTGTTCTACCTGCTTTCTGGGCTGAGATGGGGAATCGCTGAATTTTGGACTCGGCTGGTGACAAAATGTTCCAAACACACCCCATGCACAACTCCACCGGGGAAGGTGCCAGAAACGAGTTCTGTTGGTAGTTTTTACACTACCCCGGTAGGCAGCTGAAAGGCACCACAAAACTTGTTCTACCTGCTTTCTGGGCTGAGATGGGGAACGGCTGAATTTTGGACTCGGCTGGTAACAAAATGTTCCAAACACACCCCATGCACAACTCCACCGGGGAAGGTGCCAGAAACGAGTTCTGTTGGTAGTTTTTACACTACCCCGGTAGGCAGCTGAAAGGCACCACAAAACTTGTTCTACCTGCTTTCTGGGCTGAGATGGGGAATCGCTGAATTTTGGACTCGGCTGGTGACAAAATGTTCCAAACACACCCCATGCACAACTCCACCGGGGAAGGTGCCAGAAACGAGTTCTGTTGGTAGTTTTTACACTACCCCGGTAGGCAGCTGAAAGGCACCACAAAACTTGTTCTACCTGCTTTCTGGGCTGAGATGGGGAATAGCTGAATTTTGGACTCGGCTGGTGACAAAATGTTCCAAACACACCCCATGCACAACTCCACCGGGGAAGGTGCCAGAAACGAGTTCTGTTGGTAGTTTTTACAGTACCCCGGTAGGCAGCTGAAAGGCACCACAAAAGTTTTTCTACCTGCTTTCTGGGCTGAGATGGGGAATCGCTGAATTTTGGACTCGGCTGGTGACAAAATGTTCCAAACACACCCCATGCACAACTCCACCGGGGAAGGGTGCCAGAAACGAGTTCTGTTGGTAGTTTTTACACTACCCCGGTAGGCAGCTGAAAGGCACCACAAAACTTGTTCTACCTGCTTTCTGGGCTGAGATGGGGAATCGCTGAATTTTGGACTCGGCTGGTGACAAAATGTTCCAAACACACCCCATGCACAACTCCACCGGGGAAGGTGCCAGAAACGAGTTCTGTTGGTAGTTTTTACACTACCCCGGTAGGCAGCTGAAAGGCACCACAAAACTTGTTCTACCTGC
>NW_026599421.1:0-59046 GCF_023634085.1 Falco cherrug | reverse complement strand
TGCATGGGGTGTGTTTGGAACATTTTGTCACCGGCCGAGTCCAAAATTCAGCGGTTTCCCCATCTCAGCCCAGAAAGCATGTACAACAACTTTTGTGGTGTCTTTTAGATGCCTACCAAAGGTAGTGTAAAAACTACCAAGAGAACTCCTGTCTGGCACCTTCCCCGGTGGAGTTGTGCATGGGGTGTGTTTGGAACATTTTGTCACCGGCCGAGTCCAAAATTCAGCGGTTCCCCATCTCAGCCCAGAAAGCAGGTAGAACAACTTTTGTGGTGTCTTTCAGATGCCTACCAAGGTAGTGTAAAAACTACCAGGAGAACTCCTGTCTGGCACCTCTCCGTGGAGGAGTTGTGCATGGGGTGTGTTTGGAACATTTTGTCACCGGCCGACTCCAAAATTCAGCGATTCCCCATCTCAGCCCAGAAAGCAGGTAGAACAACTTTTGTGGTGTCTTTCAGATGCCTACCGGAGCAATGTAAAAACTACCAAGGAGAACTCCTGTCTGGCACCTTCCCCGGTGGAGTTGTGCAGGGGGTGTTTTTGGAACATTTTGTCACCAGCCGACTCCCAAAATTTCAGCGTTTCCCCATCTCAGCCCAGAAAGCAGGCAGAACAACTTTTGTGGTGTCTTTCAGATGCCTACCAAGGTAGTGTAAAAACTACCAGGAGAACTCCTGTCTGGCACCTTCCCCGGTGGAGTTGTGCATGGGGTGTCCTGTGAAAACATTTTGTCACCGGCCGACTCCAAAATTCAGCGGTTCCCCATCTCAGCCCAGAAAGCAGGTACAACAACTTTTGTCGAGTGTCTTTCAGATGCCTACCGGAGCAATGTAAAAACTACCAGGAGAACTCCTGTCTGGCACCTTCCCCGGTGGAGTTGTGCAGGGGGTGTGTTTGGAACATTTTATCACCAGCCGAGTCCAAAATTCAGCGATTCCCCATCTCAGCCCAGAAAGCAGGTAGAACAACTTTTGTGGTGTCTTTCAGATGCTACCAAGGTAGTGTAAAAACTACTAAGAGAACTCCTGTCTGGCACCTTCCCCGGTGGAGTTGTGCATGGGGTGTGTTTGGAACATTTTGTCACCAGCCGAGTCCAAAATTCAGCGGTTCCCCATCTCAGCCCAGAAAGCAGGTAGAACAACTTCTGTGGTGTCTTTCAGATGCCTACCAAGGTAGTGTAAAAACTACCAGGAGAACTCCTGTCTGGCACCTTCCGTGGTGGAGTTGTGCATGGGGTGTGTTTGGAACATTTTCACCAGCCGAGTCCAAAATTCAGCTGTTCCCCATCTCAGCCCAGAAAGCAGGTAGAACAACTTTTGTGGTGTCTTTCAGATGCCTACAAGGTAGTGTAAAAAACTACCAGGAGAACTCCTGTCTGGCACCTTCCCCGGTGGAGTTGTGCATGGGGTGTGTTTGGAACATTTTGTCACCGGCCGACTCCAAAATTCAGCGGTTCCCCATCTCAGCCCAGAAAGCAGGTAGAACAACTTTTTTGGTGCCTTTCAGATGCCTACCAAGGTAGTGTAAAAACTACCAAGAGAACTCCTGTCTGGCACCTTCCCCGGTGGAGTTGTGCATGGGGTGTGTTTGGAACATTTTGTCAACGGCCGACTCCAAAATTCAGCGGTTCCCCATCTCAGCCCACAAAGCAGGTACAACAACTTTTCTTGTGCCTTTCAGCTGCCTACCAAGGTAGTGTAAAAACTACCAACAGAATTTCGTTCCTGGCTTCCTTCCCCGGTGGAGTTGTGCATGGGGTGTCTGTGGAACATTTTGTCACCGGCCGACTCCAAAATTCAGCGATTCCCCATCTCAGCCCAGAAAGCAGGAAGAACAACTTTTGTGGTGCCTTTCAAATGCCTACCAAGGTAGTGTAAAAACCACCAGGAGAACTCCTGTCTGGCACCTTCCCCGGTGGAGTTGTGCATGGGGTGTCTGTGAAACATTTTGTCACCGGCCGACTCCAAAATTCAGCGATTCCCCATCTCAGCCCAGAAAGCAGGTAGAACAACTTTTGTGGTGTCTTTCAGATGCCTACCGGAGCAATGTAAAAACTACCAGGAGAACTCCTGTCTGGCACCTTCCCCGGTGGAGTTGTGCAGGGGGTGTGTTTGGAACATTTTGTCACCGGGCCGAGTCCAAAATTCAGCGGTTCCCCATCTCAGCCCAGAAAGCAGGTAGAACAACTTTTGTGGTGCCTTTCAGATGCCTACCAAGGTAGTGTAAAAACTACCAAGAGAACTCCTGTCTGGCACCTTCCCCGGTGGAGTTGTGCATGGGGTGTGTTTGGAACATTTTGTCACCGGCCGAGTCCAAAATTCAGCGGTTCCCCATCTCAGCCCAGAAAGCAGGAAGAACAACATTTGTGGTGTCTTTCAGATGCCTACCAAGGTAGTGTAAAAACTACCAGGAGAACTCCTGTCTGGCACCTTCCCCGGTGGAGTTGTGCATGGGGTGTGTTTGGAACATTTTGTCACAAGCCGACTCCAAAATTCAGCGGTTCCCCATCTCAGCCCAGAAAGCAGGTAGAACAACTTTTGTGGTGCCTTTCAGCTGCCTACCAAGGTAGTGTAAAAACTACCAACAGAATTCGTTCCTGGCACCTTCCCCGGTGGAGTTGTGCATGGGGTGTGTTTGGAACATTTTGTCACCAGCCGACTCCAAAATTCAGCGGTTCCCCATCTCAGCCCAGAAAGCAGGTAGAACAACTTTTGTGGTGTCTTTCAGATGCCTACCAAGGTAGTGTAAAAACTACCAGGAGAACTCCTGTCTGGCACCTTCCCCGGTGGAGTTGTGCAGGGGGTGTGTTTGGAACATTTTGTCACCAGCCGAGTCCAAAATTCAGCGTTTCCCCATCTCAGCCCAGAAAGCAGGTAGAACAACTTTTGTGGTGTCTTTCAGATGCCTACCAAGGTAGTGTAAAAACTACCAGGAGAACTCCTGTCTGGCACCTTCCCCGGTGGAGTTGTGCAGGGGGTGTGTTTGGAACATTTTGTCACCGGCCGAGTCCAAAATTCAGCGGTTCCCCATCTCAGCCCACAAAGCAGGTAGAACAACTTTTCTTGTGCCTTTCAGCTGCCTACCAAGGTAGTGTAAAAACTACCAACAGAATTCGTTCCTGGCACCTTCCCCGGTGGAGTTGTGCATGGGGTGTGTTTGGAACATTTTGTCACCGGCCGACTCCAAAATTCAGCGGTTCCCCATCTCAGCCCAGAAAGCAGGTAGAACAACTTTTGTGGTGTCTTTCAGATGCCTACCAAGGTAGTGTAAAAACTACCAGGAGAACTCCTGTCTGGCACCTTCCCCGGTGGAGTTGTGCATGGGGTGTGTTTGGAACATTTTGTCACCGGCCGACTCCAAAATTCAGCGGTTCCCCATCTCAGCCCAGAAAGCAGGTAGAACAACTTTTGTGGTGTCTTTCAGATGCCTACCAAGGTAGTGTAAAAACTACCAGGAGAACTCCTGTCTGGCACCTTCCGTGGTGGAGTTGTGCATGGGGTGTGTTTGGAACATTTTGTCACCGGCCGACTCCAAAATTCAGCTGTTCCCCATCTCAGCCCAGAAAGCAGGTAGAACAACTTTTGTGGTGTCTTTCAGATGCCTACCAAGGTAGTGTAAAAACTACCAGGAGAACTCCTGTCTGGCACCTTCCCCGGTGGAGTTGTGCAGGGGGTGTGTTTGGAACATTTTGTCACCGGCCGAGTCCAAAATTCAGCGGTTCCCCATCTCAGCCCACAAAGCAGGTAGAACAACTTTTCTTGTGCCTTTCAGCTGCCTACCAAGGTAGTGTAAAAACTACCAACAGAATTCGTTCCTGGCACCTTCCCCGGTGGAGTTGTGCATGGGGTGTGTTTGGAACATTTTGTCACCGGCCGACTCCAAAATTCAGCGGTTCCCCATCTCAGCCCAGAAAGCAGGTAGAACAACTTTTGTGGTGTCTTTCAGATGCCTACCAAGGTAGTGTAAAAACTACCAGGAGAACTCCTGTCTGGCACCTTCCGTGGTGGAGTTGTGCATGGGGTGTGTTTGGAACATTTTGTCACCGGCCGACTCCAAAATTCAGCGGTTCCCCATCTCAGCCCAGAAAGCAGGTAGAACAACTTTTGTGGTGTCTTTCAGATGCCTACCAAGGTAGTGTAAAAACTACCAGGAGAACTCCTGTCTGGCACCTTCCGTGGTGGAGTTGTGCATGGGGTGTGTTTGGAACATTTTGTCACCGGCCGACTCCAAAATTCAGCTGTTCCCCATCTCAGCCCAGAAAGCAGGTAGAACAACTTTTGTGGTGTCTTTCAGATGCCTACCAAGGTAGTGTAAAAACTACCAAGAGAACTCCTGTCTGGCACCTTCCCCGGTGGAGTTGTGCATGGGGTGTGTTTGGAACATTTTGTCAACGGCCGACTCCAAAATTCAGCGGTTCCCCATCTCAGCCCACAAAGCAGGTACAACAACTTTTCTTGTGCCTTTCAGCTGCCTACCAAGGTAGTGTAAAAACTACCAACAGAATTCGTTCCTGGCACCTTCCCCGGTGGAGTTGTGCATGGGGTGTCTGTGAAACATTTTGTCACCGGCCGAGTCCAAAATTCAGCGGTTCCCCATCTCAGCCCAGAAAGCAGGTAGAACAACTTTTGTGGTGTCTTTCAGATGCCTACCGGAGCAATGTAAAAACTACCAGGAGAACTCCTGTCTGGCACCTTCCCCGGTGGAGTTGTGCAGGGGGTGTTTTTGGAACATTTTGTCACCAGCCGACTCCAAAATTCAGCGTTTCCCCATCTCAGCCCAGAAAGCAGGCAGAACAACTTTTGTGGTGTCTTTCAGATGCCTACCAAGGTAGTGTAAAAACTACCAGGAGAACTCCTGTCTGGCACCTTCCCCGGTGGAGTTGTGCATGGGGTGTCTGTGAAACATTTTGTCACCGGCCGACTCCAAAATTCAGCGGTTCCCCATCTCAGCCCAGAAAGCAGGTAGAACAACTTTTGTGGTGTCTTTCAGATGCCTACCAAGGTAGTGTAAAAACTACCAGGAGAACTCCTGTCTGGCACCTTCCCCGGTGGAGTTGTGCAGGGGGTGTGTTTGGAACATTTTGTCACCAGCCGAGTCCAAAATTCAGCGTTTCCCCATCTCAGCCCAGAAAGCAGGTAGAACAACTTTTGTGGTGTCTTTCAGATGCCTACCAAGGTAGTGTAAAAACTACCAGGAGAACTCCTGTCTGGCACCTTCCCCGGTGGAGTTGTGCAGGGGGTGTGTTTGGAACATTTTGTCACCGGCCGAGTCCAAAATTCAGCGGTTCCCCATCTCAGCCCACAAAGCAGGTAGAACAACTTTTCTTGTGCCTTTCAGCTGCCTACCAAGGTAGTGTAAAAACTACCAACAGAATTCGTTCCTGGCACCTTCCCCGGTGGAGTTGTGCATGGGGTGTGTTTGGAACATTTTGTCACCGGCCGAGTCCAAAATTCAGCGTTTCCCCATCTCAGCCCAGAAAGCAGGTAGAACAACTTTTGTGGTTTCTTTCAGATGCCTACCAAGGTAGTGTAAAAACTACCAGGAGAACTCCTGTCTGGCACCTTCCCCGGTGGAGTTGTGCATGGGGTGTGTTTGGAACATTTTGTCACCGGCCGACTCCAAAATTCAGCGGTTCCCCATCTCAGCCCAGAAAGCAGGTAGAACAACTTTTGTGGTGTCTTTCAGATGCCTACCAAGGTAGTGTAAAAACTACCAGGAGAACTCCTGTCTGGCACCTTCCGTGGTGGAGTTGTGCATGGGGTGTGTTTGGAACATTTTGTCACCGGCCGACTCCAAAATTCAGCTGTTCCCCATCTCAGCCCACAAAGCAGGTAGAACAACTTTTGTGGTGTCTTTCAGATGCCTACCAAGGTAGTGTAAAAACTACCAAGAGAACTCCTGTCTGGCACCTTCCCCGGTGGAGTTGTGCATGGGGTGTGTTTGGAACATTTTGTCAACGGCCGACTCCAAAATTCAGCGGTTCCCCATCTCAGCCCACAAAGCAGGTACAACAACTTTTCTTGTGCCTTTCAGCTGCCTACCAAGGTAGTGTAAAAACTACCAAGAGAATTCGTTCCTGGCACCTTCCCCGGTGGAGTTGTGCATGGGGTGTCTGTGAAACATTTTGTCACCGGCCGAGTCCAAAATTCAGCGGTTCCCCATCTCAGCCCAGAAAGCAGGTAGAACAACTTTTGTGGTGTCTTTCAGATGCCTACCGGAGCAATGTAAAAACTACCAGGAGAACTCCTGTCTGGCACCTTCCCCGGTGGAGTTGTGCAGGGGGTGTTTTTGGAACATTTTGTCACCAGCCGACTCCAAAATTCAGCGTTTCCCCATCTCAGCCCAGAAAGCAGGCAGAACAACTTTTGTGGTGTCTTTCAGATGCCTACCAAGGTAGTGTAAAAACTACCAGGAGAACTCCTGTCTGGCACCTTCCCCGGTGGAGTTGTGCATGGGGTGTCTGTGAAACATTTTGTCACCGGCCGACTCCAAAATTCAGCGGTTCCCCATCTCAGCCCAGAAAGCAGGTACAACAACTTTTGTGGTGTCTTTCAGATGCCTACCGGAGCAATGTAAAAACTACCAGGAGAACTCCTGTCTGGCACCTTCCCCGGTGGAGTTGTGCAGGGGGTGTGTTTGGAACATTTTATCACCAGCCGAGTCCAAAATTCAGCGATTCCCCATCTCAGCCCAGAAAGCAGGTAGAACAACTTTTGTGGTGTCTTTCAGATGCCTACCAAGGTAGTGTAAAAACTACTAAGAGAACTCCTGTCTGGCACCTTCCCCGGTGGAGTTGTGCATGGGGTGTGTTTGGAACATTTTGTCACCAGCCGAGTCCAAAATTCAGCGGTTCCCCATCTCAGCCCAGAAAGCAGGTAGAACAACTTCTGTGGTGTCTTTCAGATGCCTACCAAGGTAGTGTAAAAACTACCAGGAGAACTCCTGTCTGGCACCTTCCGTGGTGGAGTTGTGCATGGGGTGTGTTTGGAACATTTTTCACCAGCCGAGTCCAAAATTCAGCTGTTCCCCATCTCAGCCCAGAAAGCAGGTAGAACAACTTTTGTGGTGTCTTTCAGATGCCTACCAAGGTAGTGTAAAAACTACCAAGAGAACTCCTGTCTGGCACCTTCCCCGGTGGAGTTGTGCATGGGGTGTGTTTGGAACATTTTGTCACCAGCCGACTCCAAAATTCAGCGTTTCCCCATCTCAGCCCAGAAAGCAGGTAGAACAACTTTTGTGGTGTCTTTCAGCTGCCTACCAAGGTAGTGTAAAAACTACTAAGAGAACTCCTGTCTGGCACCTTCCCCGGTGGAGTTGTGCATGGGGTGTTTTTGGAACATTTTGTCACCAGCCGAGTCCAAAATTCAGCGTTTCCCTATCTCAGCCCAGAAAGCAGGTAGAACAACTTTTGTGGTGCCTTTCAGCTGCCTACCAAGGTAGTGTAAAAACTACCAGGAGAACTCCTGTCTGGCACCTTCCCCGGTGGAGTTGTGCAGGGGGTGTGTTTGGAACATTTTGTCACCAGCCGAGTCGAAAATTCAGCGATTCCCCATCTCAGCCCACAAAGCAGGTAGAACAACTTTTGTGGTGTCTTTCAGATGCCTACCGGAGCAATGTAAAAACTACCAGGAGAACTCCTGTCTGGCACCTTCCCCGGTGGAGTTGTGCATGGGGTGTGTTTGGAACATTTTGTCACCGGCCGAGTCCAAAATTCAGCGGTTCCCCATCTCAGCCCAGAAAGCAGGTAGAACAACTTTTGTGGTGTCTTTCAGATGCCTACCAAGGTAGTGTAAAAACTACCAGGAGAACTCCTGTCTGGCACCTTCCCCGGTGGAGTTGTGCATGGGGTGTGTTTGGAACATTTTGTCACCGGCCGACTCCAAAATTCAGCGATTCCCCATCTCAGCCCAGAAAGCAGGTAGAACAACTTTTGTGGTGTCTTTCAGATGCCTACCAAGGTAGTGTAAAAACTACCAGGAGAACTCCTGTCTGGCACCTTCCGTGGTGGAGTTGTGCATGGGGTGTGTTTGGAACATTTTGTCACCGGCCGACTCCAAAATTCAGCGTTTCCCCATCTCAGCCCAGAAAGCAGGTAGAACAACTTTTGTGGTGCCTTTCAGATGCCTGCCAAGGTAGTGTAAAAACTACCAAGAGAACTCCTGTCTGGCACCTTCCCCGGTGGAGTTGTGCATGGGGTGTGTTTGGAACATTTTGTCAACGGCCGACTCCAAAATTCAGCGGTTCCCCATCTCAGCCCAGAAAGCAGGTACAACAACTTTTGTGGTGCCTTTCAGCTGCCTACCAAGGTAGTGTAAAAACTACCAACAGAATTCGTTCCTGGCACCTTCCCCGGTGGAGTTGTGCAGGGGGTGTGTTTGGAACATTTTGTCACCGGCCGACTCCAAAATTCAGCTGTTCCCCATCTCAGCCCAGAAAGCAGGTAGAACAACTTTTGTGGTGTCTTTCAGATGCCTACCAAGGTAGTGTAAAAACTACCAGGAGAACTCCTGTCTGGCACCTTCCGTGGTGGAGTTGTGCATGGGGTGTGTTTGGAACATTTTGTCACCGGCCGACTCCAAAATTCAGCGGTTCCCCATCTCAGCCCAGAAAGCAGGTAGAACAACTTTTGTGGTGCCTTTCAGATGCCTACCAAGGTAGTGTAAAAACTACCAAGAGAACTCCTGTCTGGCACCTTCCCCGGTGGAGTTGTGCATGGGGTGTGTTTGGAACATTTTGTCAACGGCCGACTCCAAAATTCAGCGGTTCCCCATCTCAGCCCACAAAGCAGGTACAACAACTTTTCTTGTGCCTTTCAGCTGCCTACCAAGGTAGTGTAAAAACTACCAACAGAATTCTTTCCTGGCACCTTCCGTGGTGGAGTTGTGCATGGGGTGTCTGTGAAACATTTTGTCACCGGCCGACTCCAAAATTCAGCGATTCCCCATCTCAGCCCAGAAAGCAGGTAGAACAACTTTTGTGGTGTCTTTCAGATGCCTACCAAGGTAGTGTAAAAACTACCAGGAGAACTCCTGTCTGGCACCTTCCCCGGTGGAGTTGTGCATGGGGTGTGTTTGGAACATTTTGTCACCAGCCGACTCCAAAATTCAGCATTTCCCCATCTCAGCCCAGAAAGCAGGTAGAACAACTTTTGTGGTGTCTTTCAGATGCCTACCAAGGTAGTGTAAAAACTACTAAGAGAACTCCTGTCTGGCACCTTCCCCGGTGGAGTTGTGCATGGGGTGTGTTTGGAACATTTTGTCACCGGCCGACTCCAAAATTCAGCGATTCCCCATCTCAGCCCAGAAAGCAGGTAGAACAACTTTTGTGGTGTCTTTCAGATGCCTACCAAGGTAGTGTAAAAACTACCAGGAGAACTCCTGTCTGGCACCTTCCGTGGTGGAGTTGTGCATGGGGTGTGTTTGGAACATTTTTCACCAGCCGAGTCCAAAATTCAGCTGTTCCCCATCTCAGCCCAGAAAGCAGGTAGAACAACTTTTGTGGTGTCTTTCAGATGCCTACCGGAGCAATGTAAAAACTACCAGGAGAACTCCTGTCTGGCACCTTCCCCGGTGGAGTTGTGCAGGGGGTGTGTTTGGAACATTTTGTCACCAGCCGACTCCAAAATTCAGCGGTTCCCCATCTCAGCCCACAAAGCAGGTACAACAACTTTTCTTGTGCCTTTCAGCTGCCTACCAAGGTAGTGTAAAAACTACCAACAGAATTCGTTCCTGGCACCTTCCCCGGTGGAGTTGTGCATGGGGTGTCTGTGGAACATTTTGTCACCGGCCGACTCCAAAATTCAGCGGTTCCCCATCTCAGCCCAGAAAGCAGGTAGAACAACTTTTGTGGTGTCTTTCAGATGCCTACCGGACCAATGTAAAAACTACCAGGAGAACTCCTGTCTGGCACCTTCCCCGGTGGAGTTGTGCAGGGGGTGTGTTTGGAACATTTTGCCACCAGCCGACTCCAAAGTTCAGCGGTTCCCCATCCTAGCCCAGAAAGCAGGAAGAACAACTTTTGTGGTGCCTTTCAAATGCCTACCAAGGTAGTGTAAAAACTACCAAGAGAACTCCTGTCTGGCACCTTCCCCGGTGGAGTTGTGCATGGGGTGTCTGTGAAACATTTTGTCACCGGCCGAGTCCAAAATTCAGCGGTTCCCCATCTCAGCCCAGAAAGCAGGTAGAACAACTTTTGTGGTGTCTTTCAGATGCCTACCGGAGCAATGTAAAAACTACCAGGAGAACTCCTGTCTGGCACCTTCCCCGGTGGAGTTGTGCAGGGGGTGTGTTTGGAACATTTTGTCACCAGCCGAGTCCAAAATTCAGCGATTCCCCATCTCAGCCCAGAAAGCAGGTAGAACAACTTTTGTGGTGTCTTTCAGATGCCTACCGGATCAATGTAAAAACTATCAGGAGAACTCCTGTCTGGCACCTTCCGTGGTGGAGTTGTGCATGGGGTGTGTTTGGAACATTTTGTCACCGGCCGAGTCCAAAATTCAGCGGTTCCCCATCTCAGCCCAGAAAGCAGGTAGAACAACTTTTGTGGTGTCTTTCAGATGCCTACCAAGGTAGTGTAAAAACTACCAGGAGAACTCCTGTCTGGCACCTTCCCCGGTGGAGTTGTGCAGGGGGTGTGTTTGGAACATTTTGTCACCGGCCGACTCCAAAATTCAGCGATTCCCCATCTCAGCCCAGAAAGCAGGTAGAACAACTTTTGTGGTGTCTTTCAGATGCCTACCAAGGTAGTGTAAAAACTACCAGGAGAACTCCTGTCTGGCACCTTCCCCGGTGGAGTTGTGCAGGGGGTGTGTTTGGAACATTTTGCCACCAGCCGACTCCAAAATTCAGCGGTTCCCCATCTCAGCCCAGAAAGCTGGTAGAACAACTTTTGTGGTGCCTTTCAGATGCCTACCAAGGTAGTGTAAAAACTACTAAGAGAACTCCTGTCTGGCACCTTCCCCGGTGGAGTTGTGCATGGGGTGTGTTTGGAACATTTTGTCACCAGCCGAGTCCAAAATTCAGCGTTTCCCCATCTCAGCCCAGAAAGCAGGTAGAACAACTTTTGTGGTGCCTTTCAGCTGCCTACCGGATCAATGTAAAAACTACCAGGAGAACTCCTGTCTGGCACCTTCCCCGGTGGAGTTGTGCAGGGGGTGTGTTTGGAACATTTTGCCACCAGCCGACTCCAAAATTCAGCGGTTCCCCATCTCAGCCCAGAAAGCAGGTAGAACAACTTTTGTGGTGCCTTTCAAATGCCTACCAAGGTAGTGTAAAAACCACCAGGAGAACTCCTGTCTGGCACCTTCCCCGGTGGAGTTGTGCATGGGGTGTCTGTGAAACATTTTGTCACCGGCCGACTCCAAAATTCAGCGATTCCCCATCTCAGCCCAGAAAGCAGGTAGAACAACTTTTGTGGTGTCTTTCAGATGCCTACCGGAGCAATGTAAAAACTACCAGGAGAACTCCTGTCTGGCACCTTCCCCGGTGGAGTTGTGCAGGGGGTGTGTTTGGAACATTTTATCACCAGCCGAGTCCAAAATTCAGCTGTTCCCCATCTCAGCCCAGAAAGCAGGTAGAACAACTTTTGTGGTGTCTTTCAGATGCCTACCAAGGTAGTGTAAAAACTACGAAGAGAACTCCTGTCTGGCACCTTCCCCGGTGGAGTTGTGCATGGGGTGTGTTTGGAACATTTTGTCACCGGCCGAGTCCAAAATTCAGCGATTCCCCATCTCAGCCCAGAAAGCAGGTAGAACAACTTTTGTGGTGTCTTTCAGATGCCTACCAAGGTAGTATAAAAACTACCAGGAGAACTCCTGTCTGGCACCTTCCGTGGTGGAGTTGTGCAGGGGGTGTGTTTGGAAAATTTTGTCACCGGCCGAGTCCAAAATTCAGCGTTTCCCCATCTCAGCCCAGAAAGCAGGTAGAACAACTTTTGTGGTGTCTTTCAGATGCCTACCAAGGTAGTGTAAAAACTACCAGGAGAACTCCTGTCTGGCACCTTCCCCGGTGGAGTTGTGCATGGGGTGTGTTTGGAACATTTTGTCACCAGCCGAGTCCAAAATTCAGCGTTTCCCCATCTCAGCCCAGAAAGCAGGTAGAACAACTTTTGTGGTGTCTTTCAGATGCCTACCGGAGCAATGTAAAAACTACCAGGAGAACTCCTGTCTGGCACCTTCCCCGGTGGAGTTGTGCATGGGGTGTGTTTGGAACATTTTGTCACCGGCCGAGTCCAAAATTCAGCGGTTCCCCATCTCAGCCCAGAAAGCAGGTACAACAACTTTTGTGGTGTCTTTTAGATGCCTACCAAGGTAGTGTAAAAACTACCAAGAGAACTCCTGTCTGGCACCTTCCCCGGTGGAGTTGTGCATGGGGTGTGTTTGGAACATTTTGTCACCGGCCGAGTCCAAAATTCAGCGGTTCCCCATCTCAGCCCAGAAAGCAGGTAGAACAACTTTTGTGGTGTCTTTCAGATGCCTACCAAGGTAGTGTAAAAACTACCAGGAGAACTCCTGTCTGGCACCTTCCCCGGTGGAGTTGTGCATGGGGTGTGTTTGGAACATTTTGTCACCGGCCGACTCCAAAATTCAGCGATTCCCCATCTCAGCCCAGAAAGCAGGTAGAACAACTTTTGTGGTGTCTTTCAGATGCCTACCAAGGTAGTGTAAAAACTACCAGGAGAACTCCTGTCTGGCACCTTCCGTGGTGGAGTTGTGCATGGGGTGTGTTTGGAACATTTTGTCACCGGCCGACTCCAAAATTCAGCGTTTCCCCATCTCAGCCCAGAAAGCAGGTAGAACAACTTTTGTGGTGCCTTTCAGCTGCCTACCAAGGTAGTGTAAAAACTACCAAGAGAACTCCTGTCTGGCACCTTCCCCGGTGGAGTTGTGCATGGGGTGTGTTTGGAACATTTTGTCAACGGCCGACTCCAAAATTCAGCGTTTCCGCATCTCAGCCCACAAAGCAGGTACAACAACTTTTCTTGTGCCTTTCAGCTGCCTACCAAGGTAGTGTAAAAACTACCAACAGAATTCTTTCCTGGCTCCTTCGCCGGTGGAGTTGTGCATGGGGTGTCTGTGGAACATTTTGTCACCAGCCGACTCCAAAATTCAGCGGTTCCCCATCTCAGCCCAGAAAGCAGGAAGAACAACTTTTGTGGTGCCTTTCAAATGCCTACCAAGGTAGTGTAAAAACCACCAGGAGAACTCCTGTCTGGCACCTTCCCCGGTGGAGATGTGCATGGGGTGTCTGTGAAACATTTTGTCACCGGCCGACTCCAAAATTCAGCGGTTCCCCATCTCAGCCCAGAAAGCAGGTAGAACAACTTTTGTGGTGTCTTTCAGATGCCTACCAAGGTAGTGTAAAAACTACCAGGAGAACTCCTGTCTGGCACCTTCCCCGGTGGAGTTGTGCATGGGGTGTGTTTGGAACATTTTGTCACCGGCCGACTCCAAAATTCAGCGATTCCCCATCTCAGCCCAGAAAGCAGGTAGAACAACTTTTGTGGTGTCTTTCTGATGCCTACCAAGGTAGTGTAAAAACTACCAGGAGAACTCCTGTCTGGCACCTTCCGTGGTGGAGTTGTGCATGGGGTGTGTTTGGAACATTTTGTCACCGGCCGACTCCAAAATTCAGCGGTTCCCCATCTCAGCCCAGAAAGCAGGTAGAACAACTTTTTTGGTGCCTTTCAGATGCCTACCAAGGTAGTGTAAAAACTACCAAGAGAACTCCTGTCTGGCACCTTCCCCGGTGGAGTTGTGCATGGGGTGTGTTTGGAACATTTTGTCAACGGCCGACTCCAAAATTCAGCGGTTCCCCATCTCAGCCCACAAAGCAGGTACAACAACTTTTCTTGTGCCTTTCAGCTGCCTACCAAGGTAGTGTAAAAACTACCAAAAGAATTCGTTCCTGGCTCCTTCCCCGGTGGAGTTGTGCATGGGGTGTCTGTGGAACATTTTGTCACCGGCCGAGTCCAAAATTCAGCGGTTCCCCATCTCAGCCCAGAAAGCAGGAAGAACAACTTTTGTGGTGCCTTTCAAATGCCTACCAAGGTAGTGTAAAAACCACCAGGAGAACTCCTGTCTGGCACCTTCCCCGGTGGAGTTGTGCATGGGGTGTCTGTGAAACATTTTGTCACCGGCCGACTCCAAAATTCAGCGATTCCCCATCTCAGCCCAGAAAGCAGGTAGAACAACTTTTGTGGTGTCTTTCAGATGCCTACCGGAGCAATGTAAAAACTACCAGGAGAACTCCTGTCTGGCACCTTCCCCGGTGGAGTTGTGCAGGGGGTGTGTTTGGAACATTTTGTCACCGGCCAAGTCCAAAATTCAGCGGTTCCCCATCTCAGCCCAGAAAGCAGGTAGAACAACTTTTGTGGTGCCTTTCAGCTGCCTACCAAGGTAGTGTAAAAACTACCAAGAGAACTCCTGTCTGGCACCTTCCCCGGTGGAGTTGTGCATGGGGTGTGTTTGGAACATTTTGTCACCGGCCGAGTCCAAAATTCAGCGGTTCCCCATCTCAGCCCAGAAAGCAGGAAGAACAACATTTGTGGTGTCTTTCAGATGCCTACCAAGGTAGTGTAAAAACTACCAGGAGAACTCCTGTCTGGCACCTTCCCCGGTGGAGTTGTGCATGGGGTGTGTTTGGAACATTTTGTCACAAGCCGACTCCAAAATTCAGCGGTTCCCCATCTCAGCCCAGAAAGCAGGTAGAACAACTTTTGTGGTGTCTTTCAGATGCCTACCAAGGTAGTGTAAAAACTACCAGGAGAACTCCTGTCTGGCACCTTCCCCGGTGGAGTTGTGCATGGGGTGTGTTTGGAACATTTTGTCCCCGGCCGAGTCCAAAATTCAGCGGTTCCCCATCTCAGCCCAGAAAGCAGGTAGAACAACTTTTGTGGTGTCTTTCAGATGCCTACCAAGGTAGTGTAAAAACTACCAGGAGAACTCCTGTCTGGCACCTTCCCCGGTGGAGTTGTGCAGGGGGTGTGTTTGGAACATTTTGTCACCAGCCGAGTCCAAAATTCAGCGTTTCCCCATCTCAGCCCAGAAAGCAGGTAGAACAACTTTTGTGGTGTCTTTCAGATGCCTACCAAGGTAGTGTAAAAACTACCAGGAGAACTCCTGTCTGGCACCTTCCCCGGTGGAGTTGTGCAGGGGGTGTGTTTGGAACATTTTGTCACCGGCCGAGTCCAAAATTCAGCGGTTCCCCATCTCAGCCCACAAAGCAGGTAGAACAACTTTTCTTGTGCCTTTCAGCTGCCTACCAAGGTAGTGTAAAAACTACCAACAGAATTCGTTCCTGGCACCTTCCCCGGTGGAGTTGTGCATGGGGTGTGTTTGGAACATTTTGTCACCGGCCGAGTCCAAAATTCAGCGGTTCCCCATCTCAGCCCAGAAAGCAGGTAGAACAACTTTTGTGGTGTCTTTCAGATGCCTACCGGAGCAATGTAAAAACTACCAGGAGAACTCCTGTCTGGCACCTTCCCCGGTGGAGTTGTGCATGGGGTGTGTTTGGAACATTTTGTCACCGGCCGAGTCCAAAATTCAGCGGTTCCCCATCTCAGCCCAGAAAGCAGGTAGAACAACTTTTGTGGTGTCTTTCAGATGCCTACCGGAGCAATGTAAAAACTACCAGGAGAACTCCTGTCTGGCACCTTCCCCGGTGGAGTTGTGCAGGGGGTGTGTTTGGAACATTTTATCACCAGCCGAGTCCAAAATTCAGCTGTTCCCCATCTCAGCCCAGAAAGCAGGTAGAACAACTTTTGTGGTGTCTTTCAGATGCCTACCAAGGTAGTGTAAAAACTACGAAGAGAACTCCTGTCTGGCACCTTCCCCGGTGGAGTTGTGCATGGGGTGTGTTTGGAACATTTTGTCACCGGCCGAGTCCAAAATTCAGCGATTCCCCATCTCAGCCCAGAAAGCAGGTAGAACAACTTTTGTGGTGTCTTTCAGATGCCTACCAAGGTAGTATAAAAACTACCAGGAGAACTCCTGTCTGGCACCTTCCCCGGTGGAGTTGTGCAGGGGGTGTGTTTGGAACATTTTGTCACCGGCCGAGTCCAAAATTCAGCGTTTCCCCATCTCAGCCCAGAAAGCAGGTAGAACAACTTTTGTGGTGTCTTTCAGATGCCTACCAAGGTAGTGTAAAAACTACCAGGAGAACTCCTGTCTGGCACCTTCCCCGGTGGAGTTGTGCATGGGGTGTGTTTGGAACATTTTGTCACCAGCCGAGTCCAAAATTCAGCGTTTCCCCATCTCAGCCCAGAAAGCAGGTAGAACAACTTTTGTGGTGTCTTTCAGATGCCTACCGGAGCAATGTAAAAACTACCAGGAGAACTCCTGTCTGGCACCTTCCCCGGTGGAGTTGTGCATGGGGTGTGTTTGGAACATTTTGTCACCGGCCGAGTCCAAAATTCAGCGGTTCCCCATCTCAGCCCAGAAAGCAGGTACAACAACTTTTGTGGTGTCTTTTAGATGCCTACCAAGGTAGTGTAAAAACTACCAAGAGAACTCCTGTCTGGCACCTTCCCCGGTGGAGTTGTGCATGGGGTGTGTTTGGAACATTTTGTCACCGGCCGAGTCCAAAATTCAGCGGTTCCCCATCTCAGCCCAGAAAGCAGGTAGAACAACTTTTGTGGTGTCTTTCAGATGCCTACCAAGGTAGTGTAAAAACTACCAGGAGAACTCCTGTCTGGCACCTTCCCCGGTGGAGTTGTGCATGGGGTGTGTTTGGAACATTTTGTCACCGGCCGACTCCAAAATTCAGCGATTCCCCATCTCAGCCCAGAAAGCAGGTAGAACAACTTTTGTGGTGTCTTTCAGATGCCTACCAAGGTAGTGTAAAAACTACCAGGAGAACTCCTGTCTGGCACCTTCCCCGGTGGAGTTGTGCATGGGGTGTGTTTGGAACATTTTGTCACCGGCCGACTCCAAAATTCAGCGTTTCCCCATCTCAGCCCAGAAAGCAGGTAGAACAACTTTTGTGGTGCCTTTCAGCTGCCTACCAAGGTAGTGTAAAAACTACCAAGAGAACTCCTGTCTGGCACCTTCCCCGGTGGAGTTGTGCATGGGGTGTGTTTGGAACATTTTGTCAACGGCCGACTCCAAAATTCAGCGTTTCCGCATCTCAGCCCACAAAGCAGGTACAACAACTTTTCTTGTGCCTTTCAGCTGCCTACCAAGGTAGTGTAAAAACTACCAAGAGAACTCCTGTCTGGCACCTTCCCCGGTGGAGTTGTGCATGGGGTGTGTTTGGAACATTTTGTCAACGGCCGACTCCAAAATTCAGCGGTTCCCCATCTCAGCCCAGAAAGCAGGAAGAACAACTTTTGTGGTGCCTTTCAAATGCCTACCAAGGTAGTGTAAAAACCACCAGGAGAACTCCTGTCTGGCACCTTCCCCGGTGGAGATGTGCATGGGGTGTCTGTGAAACATTTTGTCACCGGCCGACTCCAAAATTCAGCGGTTCCCCATCTCAGCCCAGAAAGCAGGTAGAACAACTTTTGTGGTGTCTTTCAGATGCCTACCAAGGTAGTGTAAAAACTACCAGGAGAACTCCTGTCTGGCACCTTCCCCGGTGGAGTTGTGCATGGGGTGTCTGTGAAACATTTTGTCACCGGCCGAGTCCAAAATTCAGCGGTTCCCCATCTCAGCCCAGAAAGCAGGTAGAACAACTTTTGTGGGTCTTTCAGATGCCTACCGGAGCAATGTAAAAACTACCAGGAGAACTCCTGTCTGGCACCTTCCCCGGTGGAGTTGTGCAGGGGGTGTGTTTGGAACATTTTGTCACCAGCCGAGTCCAAAATTCAGCGGTTCCCCATCTCAGCCCAGAAAGCAGGTAGAACAACTTTTGTGGTGCCTTTCAGCTGCCTACCAAGGTAGTGTAAAAACTACCAAGAGAACTCCTGTCTGGCACCTTCCCCGGTGGAGTTGTGCATGGGGTGTGTTTGGAACATTTTGTCACCAGCCGAGTCCAAAATTCAGCTGTTCCCCATCTCAGCCCAGAAAGCAGGTAGAACAACTTTTGTGGTGTCTTTCAGATGCCTACCGGAGCAATGTAAAAACTACCAGGAGAACTCCTGTCTGGCACCTTCCCCGGTGGAGTTGTGCAGGGGGTGTGTTTGGAACATTTTGTCACCAGCCGACTCCAAAATTCAGCGGTTCCCCATCTCAGCCCACAAAGCAGGTACAACAACTTTTCTTGTGCCTTTCAGCTGCCTACCAAGGTAGTGTAAAAACTACCAACAGAATTCGTTCCTGGCACCTTCCCCGGTGGAGTTGTGCATGGGGTGTCTGTGGAACATTTTGTCACCGGCCGACTCCAAAATTCAGCGGTTCCCCATCTCAGCCCAGAAAGCAGGTAGAACAACTTTTGTGGTGTCTTTCAGATGCCTACCGGACCAATGTAAAAACTACCAGGAGAACTCCTGTCTGGCACCTTCCCCGGTGGAGTTGTGCAGGGGGTGTGTTTGGAACATTTTGCCACCAGCCGACTCCAAAGTTCAGCGGTTCCCCATCCTAGCCCAGAAAGCAGGAAGAACAACTTTTGTGGTGCCTTTCAAATGCCTACCAAGGTAGTGTAAAAACTACCAAGAGAACTCCTGTCTGGCACCTTCCCCGGTGGAGTTGTGCATGGGGTGTCTGTGAAACATTTTGTCACCGGCCGAGTCCAAAATTCAGCGGTTCCCCATCTCAGCCCAGAAAGCAGGTAGAACAACTTTTGTGGTGTCTTTTAGATGCCTACCGGAGCAATGTAAAAACTACCAGGAGAACTCCTGTCTGGCACCTTCCCCGGTGGAGTTGTGCAGGGGGTGTGTTTGGAACATTTTGTCACCAGCCGACTCCAAAATTCAGCGATTCCCCATCTCAGCCCAGAAAGGAGGTAGAACAACTTTTGTGGTGTCTTTCAGATGCCTACCGGATCAATGTAAAAACTATCAGGAGAACTCCTGTCTGGCACCTTCCGTGGTGGAGTTGTGCATGGGGTGTGTTTGGAACATTTTGTCACCGGCCGAGTCCAAAATTCAGCGGTTCCCCATCTCAGCCCAGAAAGCAGGTAGAACAACTTTTGTGGTGTCTTTCAGATGCCTACCAAGGTAGTGTAAAAACTACCAGGAGAACTCCTGTCTGGCACCTTCCCCGGTGGAGTTGTGCAGGGGGTGTGTTTGGAACATTTTGTCACCGGCCGAGTCCAAAATTCAGCGATTCCCCATCTCAGCCCAGAAAGCAGGTAGAACAACTTTTGTGGTGTCTTTCAGATGCCTACCAAGGTAGTGTAAAAACTACCAGGAGAACTCCTGTCTGGCACCTTCCCCGGTGGAGTTGTGCAGGGGGTGTGTTTGGAACATTTTGCCACCAGCCGACTCCAAAATTCAGCGGTTCCCCATCTCAGCCCAGAAAGCTGGTAGAACAACTTTTGTGGTGCCTTTCAGATGCCTACCAAGGTAGTGTAAAAACTACTAAGAGAACTCCTGTCTGGCACCTTCCCCGGTGGAGTTGTGCATGGGGTGTGTTTGGAACATTTTGTCACCAGCCGAGTCCAAAATTCAGCGTTTCCCCATCTCAGCCCAGAAAGCAGGTAGAACAACTTTTGTGGTGCCTTTCAGCTGCCTACCGGATCAATGTAAAAACTACCAGGAGAACTCCTGTCTGGCACCTTCCCCGGTGGAGTTGTGCAGGGGGTGTGTTTGGAACATTTTGCCACCAGCCGACTCCAAAATTCAGCGGTTCCCCATCTCAGCCCAGAAAGCAGGTAGAACAACTTTTGTGGTGCCTTTCAAATGCCTACCAAGGTAGTGTAAAAACCACCAGGAGAACTCCTGTCTGGCACCTTCCCCGGTGGAGTTGTGCATGGGGTGTCTGTGAAACATTTTGTCACCGGCCGACTCCAAAATTCAGCGATTCCCCATCTCAGCCCAGAAAGCAGGTAGAACAACTTTTGTGGTGTCTTTCAGATGCCTACCGGAGCAATGTAAAAACTACCAGGAGAACTCCTGTCTGGCACCTTCCCCGGTGGAGTTGTGCAGGGGGTGTGTTTGGAACATTTTATCACCAGCCGAGTCCAAAATTCAGCTGTTCCCCATCTCAGCCCAGAAAGCAGGTAGAACAACTTTTGTGGTGTCTTTCAGATGCCTACCAAGGTAGTGTAAAAACTACGAAGAGAACTCCTGTCTGGCACCTTCCCCGGTGGAGTTGTGCATGGGGTGTGTTTGGAACATTTTGTCACCGGCCGAGTCCAAAATTCAGCGATTCCCCATCTCAGCCCAGAAAGCAGGTAGAACAACTTTTGTGGTGTCTTTCAGATGCCTACCAAGGTAGTATAAAAACTACCAGGAGAACTCCTGTCTGGCACCTTCCCCGGTGGAGTTGTGCAGGGGGTGTGTTTGGAACATTTTGCCACCAGCCGACTCCAAAGTTCAGCGGTTCCCCATCCTAGCCCAGAAAGCAGGAAGAACAACTTTTGTGGTGCCTTTCAAATGCCTACCAAGGTAGTGTAAAAACTACCAAGAGAACTCCTGTCTGGCACCTTCCCCGGTGGAGTTGTGCATGGGGTGTCTGTGAAACATTTTGTCACCGGCCGAGTCCAAAATTCAGCGGTTCCCCATCTCAGCCCAGAAAGCAGGTAGAACAACTTTTGTGGTGTCTTTTAGATGCCTACCGGAGCAATGTAAAAACTACCAGGAGAACTCCTGTCTGGCACCTTCCCCGGTGGAGTTGTGCAGGGGGTGTGTTTGGAACATTTTGTCACCAGCCGACTCCAAAATTCAGCGATTCCCCATCTCAGCCCAGAAAGGAGGTAGAACAACTTTTGTGGTGTCTTTCAGATGCCTACCGGATCAATGTAAAAACTATCAGGAGAACTCCTGTCTGGCACCTTCCGTGGTGGAGTTGTGCAGGGGGTGTGTTTGGAACATTTTGTCACCGGCCGAGTCCAAAATTCAGCGGTTCCCCATCTCAGCCCAGAAAGCAGGTAGAACAACTTTTGTGGTGTCTTTCAGATGCCTACCAAGGTAGTGTAAAAACTACCAGGAGAACTCCTGTCTGGCACCTTCCCCGGTGGAGTTGTGCAGGGGGTGTGTTTGGAACATTTTGTCACCGGCCGAGTCCAAAATTCAGCGATTCCCCATCTCAGCCCAGAAAGCAGGTAGAACAACTTTTGTGGTGTCTTTCAGATGCCTACCAAGGTAGTGTAAAAACTACCAGGAGAACTCCTGTCTGGCACCTTCCCCGGTGGAGTTGTGCAGGGGGTGTGTTTGGAACATTTTGCCACCAGCCGACTCCAAAATTCAGCGGTTCCCCATCTCAGCCCAGAAAGCAGGTAGAACAACTTTTGTGGTGCCTTTCAGATGCCTACCAAGGTAGTGTAAAAACTACTAAGAGAACTCCTGTCTGGCACCTTCCCCGGTGGAGTTGTGCATGGGGTGTGTTTGGAACATTTTGTCACCAGCCGAGTCCAAAATTCAGCGTTTCCCCATCTCAGCCCAGAAAGCAGGTAGAACAACTTTTGTGGTGCCTTTCAGCTGCCTACCGGATCAATGTAAAAACTACCAGGAGAACTCCTGTCTGGCACCTTCCCCGGTGGAGTTGTGCAGGGGGTGTGTTTGGAACATTTTGCCACCAGCCGACTCCAAAATTCAGCGGTTCCCCATCTCAGCCCAGAAAGCAGGTAGAACAACTTTTGTGGTGCCTTTCAAATGCCTACCAAGGTAGTGTAAAAACCACCAGGAGAACTCCTGTCTGGCACCTTCCCCGGTGGAGTTGTGCATGGGGTGTCTGTGAAACATTTTGTCACCGGCCGACTCCAAAATTCAGCGATTCCCCATCTCAGCCCAGAAAGCAGGTAGAACAACTTTTGTGGTGTCTTTCAGATGCCTACCGGAGCAATGTAAAAACTACCAGGAGAACTCCTGTCTGGCACCTTCCCCGGTGGAGTTGTGCAGGGGGTGTGTTTGGAACATTTTATCACCAGCCGAGTCCAAAATTCAGCTGTTCCCCATCTCAGCCCAGAAAGCAGGTAGAACAACTTTTGTGGTGTCTTTCAGATGCCTACCAAGGTAGTGTAAAAACTACGAAGAGAACTCCTGTCTGGCACCTTCCCCGGTGGAGTTGTGCATGGGGTGTGTTTGGAACATTTTGTCACCGGCCGAGTCCAAAATTCAGCGATTCCCCATCTCAGCCCAGAAAGCAGGTAGAACAACTTTTGTGGTGTCTTTCAGATGCCTACCAAGGTAGTATAAAAACTACCAGGAGAACTCCTGTCTGGCACCTTCCCCGGTGGAGTTGTGCAGGGGGTGTGTTTGGAACATTTTGCCACCAGCCGACTCCAAAGTTCAGCGGTTCCCCATCCTAGCCCAGAAAGCAGGAAGAACAACTTTTGTGGTGCCTTTCAAATGCCTACCAAGGTAGTGTAAAAACTACCAAGAGAACTCCTGTCTGGCACCTTCCCCGGTGGAGTTGTGCATGGGGTGTCTGTGAAACATTTTGTCACCGGCCGAGTCCAAAATTCAGCGGTTCCCCATCTCAGCCCAGAAAGCAGGTAGAACAACTTTTGTGGTGTCTTTTAGATGCCTACCGGAGCAATGTAAAAACTACCAGGAGAACTCCTGTCTGGCACCTTCCCCGGTGGAGTTGTGCAGGGGGTGTGTTTGGAACATTTTGTCACCAGCCGACTCCAAAATTCAGCGATTCCCCATCTCAGCCCAGAAAGGAGGTAGAACAACTTTTGTGGTGTCTTTCAGATGCCTACCGGATCAATGTAAAAACTATCAGGAGAACTCCTGTCTGGCACCTTCCGTGGTGGAGTTGTGCAGGGGGTGTGTTTGGAACATTTTGTCACCGGCCGAGTCCAAAATTCAGCGGTTCCCCATCTCAGCCCAGAAAGCAGGTAGAACAACTTTTGTGGTGTCTTTCAGATGCCTACCAAGGTAGTGTAAAAACTACCAGGAGAACTCCTGTCTGGCACCTTCCCCGGTGGAGTTGTGCAGGGGGTGTGTTTGGAACATTTTGTCACCGGCCGAGTCCAAAATTCAGCGATTCCCCATCTCAGCCCAGAAAGCAGGTAGAACAACTTTTGTGGTGTCTTTCAGATGCCTACCAAGGTAGTGTAAAAACTACCAGGAGAACTCCTGTCTGGCACCTTCCCCGGTGGAGTTGTGCAGGGGGTGTGTTTGGAACATTTTGCCACCAGCCGACTCCAAAATTCAGCGGTTCCCCATCTCAGCCCAGAAAGCAGGTAGAACAACTTTTGTGGTGCCTTTCAGATGCCTACCAAGGTAGTGTAAAAACTACTAAGAGAACTCCTGTCTGGCACCTTCCCCGGTGGAGTTGTGCATGGGGTGTGTTTGGAACATTTTGTCACCAGCCGAGTCCAAAATTCAGCGTTTCCCCATCTCAGCCCAGAAAGCAGGTAGAACAACTTTTGTGGTGCCTTTCAGCTGCCTACCGGATCAATGTAAAAACTACCAGGAGAACTCCTGTCTGGCACCTTCCCCGGTGGAGTTGTGCAGGGGGTGTGTTTGGAACATTTTGCCACCAGCCGACTCCAAAATTCAGCGGTTCCCCATCTCAGCCCAGAAAGCAGGTAGAACAACTTTTGTGGTGCCTTTCAAATGCCTACCAAGGTAGTGTAAAAACCACCAGGAGAACTCCTGTCTGGCACCTTCCCCGGTGGAGTTGTGCATGGGGTGTCTGTGAAACATTTTGTCACCGGCCGACTCCAAAATTCAGCGATTCCCCATCTCAGCCCAGAAAGCAGGTAGAACAACTTTTGTGGTGTCTTTCAGATGCCTACCGGAGCAATGTAAAAACTACCAGGAGAACTCCTGTCTGGCACCTTCCCCGGTGGAGTTGTGCAGGGGGTGTGTTTGGAACATTTTATCACCAGCCGAGTCCAAAATTCAGCTGTTCCCCATCTCAGCCCAGAAAGCAGGTAGAACAACTTTTGTGGTGTCTTTCAGATGCCTACCAAGGTAGTGTAAAAACTACGAAGAGAACTCCTGTCTGGCACCTTCCCCGGTGGAGTTGTGCATGGGGTGTGTTTGGAACATTTTGTCACCGGCCGAGTCCAAAATTCAGCGATTCCCCATCTCAGCCCAGAAAGCAGGTAGAACAACTTTTGTGGTGTCTTTCAGATGCCTACCAAGGTAGTATAAAAACTACCAGGAGAACTCCTGTCTGGCACCTTCCCCGGTGGAGTTGTGCAGGGGGTGTGTTTGGAACATTTTGTCACCGGCCGAGTCCAAAATTCAGCGTTTCCCCATCTCAGCCCAGAAAGCAGGTAGAACAACTTTTGTGGTGTCTTTCAGATGCCTACCAAGGTAGTGTAAAAACTACCAGGAGAACTCCTGTCTGGCACCTTCCCCGGTGGAGTTGTGCATGGGGTGTGTTTGGAACATTTTGTCACCAGCCGAGTCCAAAATTCAGCGTTTCCCCATCTCAGCCCAGAAAGCAGGTAGAACAACTTTTGTGGTGTCTTTCAGATGCCTACCGGAGCAATGTAAAAACTACCAGGAGAACTCCTGTCTGGCACCTTCCCCGGTGGAGTTGTGCAGGGGGTGTGTTTGGAACATTTTGTCACCGGCCGAGTCCAAAATTCAGCGGTTCCCCATCTCAGCCCAGAAAGCAGGTACAACAACTTTTGTGGTGTCTTTTAGATGCCTACCAAGGTAGTGTAAAAACTACCAAGAGAACTCCTGTCTGGCACCTTCCCCGGTGGAGTTGTGCATGGGGTGTGTTTGGAACATTTTGTCACCGGCCGAGTCCAAAATTCAGCGGTTCCCCATCTCAGCCCAGAAAGCAGGTAGAACAACTTTTGTGGTGTCTTTCAGATGCCTACCAAGGTAGTGTAAAAACTACCAGGAGAACTCCTGTCTGGCACCTTCCCCGGTGGAGTTGTGCATGGGGTGTGTTTGGAACATTTTGTCACCGGCCGACTCCAAAATTCAGCGATTCCCCATCTCAGCCCAGAAAGCAGGTAGAACAACTTTTGTGGTGTCTTTCAGATGCCTACCAAGGTAGTGTAAAAACTACCAGGAGAACTCCTGTCTGGCACCTTCCGTGGTGGAGTTGTGCATGGGGTGTGTTTGGAACATTTTGTCACCGGCCGAGTCCAAAATTCAGCGTTTCCCCATCTCAGCCCAGAAAGCAGGTAGAACAACTTTTGTGGTGCCTTTCAGCTGCCTACCAAGGTAGTGTAAAAACTACCAAGAGAACTCCTGTCTGGCACCTTCCCCGGTGGAGTTGTGCATGGGGTGTGTTTGGAACATTTTGTCAACGGCCGACTCCAAAATTCAGCGTTTCCGCATCTCAGCCCACAAAGCAGGTACAACAACTTTTCTTGTGCCTTTCAGCTGCCTACCAAGGTAGTGTAAAAACTACCAACAGAATTCTTTCCTGGCTCCTTCGCCGGTGGAGTTGTGCATGGGGTGTCTGTGGAACATTTTGTCACCAGCCGACTCCAAAATTCAGCGGTTCCCCATCTCAGCCCAGAAAGCAGGAAGAACAACTTTTGTGGTGCCTTTCAAATGCCTACCAAGGTAGTGTAAAAACCACCAGGAGAACTCCTGTCTGGCACCTTCCCCGGTGGAGATGTGCATGGGGTGTCTGTGAAACATTTTGTCACCGGCCGACTCCAAAATTCAGCGGTTCCCCATCTCAGCCCAGAAAGCAGGTAGAACAACTTTTGTGGTGTCTTTCAGATGCCTACCAAGGTAGTGTAAAAACTACCAGGAGAACTCCTGTCTGGCACCTTCCCCGGTGGAGTTGTGCATGGGGTGTCTGTGAAACATTTTGTCACCGGCCGAGTCCAAAATTCAGCGGTTCCCCATCTCAGCCCAGAAAGCAGGTAGAACAACTTTTGTGGTGTCTTTCAGATGCCTACCGGAGCAATGTAAAAACTACCAGGAGAACTCCTGTCTGGCACCTTCCCCGGTGGAGTTGTGCAGGGGGTGTGTTTGGAACATTTTGTCACCAGCCGAGTCCAAAATTCAGCGGTTCCCCATCTCAGCCCAGAAAGCAGGTAGAACAACTTTTGTGGTGCCTTTCAGCTGCCTACCAAGGTAGTGTAAAAACTACCAAGAGAACTCCTGTCTGGCACCTTCCCCGGTGGAGTTGTGCATGGGGTGTGTTTGGAACATTTTGTCACCAGCCGAGTCCAAAATTCAGCTGTTCCCCATCTCAGCCCAGAAAGCAGGTAGAACAACTTTTGTGGTGTCTTTCAGATGCCTACCGGAGCAATGTAAAAACTACCAGGAGAACTCCTGTCTGGCACCTTCCCCGGTGGAGTTGTGCAGGGGGTGTGTTTGGAACATTTTGTCACCAGCCGACTCCAAAATTCAGCGGTTCCCCATCTCAGCCCACAAAGCAGGTACAACAACTTTTCTTGTGCCTTTCAGCTGCCTACCAAGGTAGTGTAAAAACTACCAACATAATTCGTTCCTGGCACCTTCCCCGGTGGAGTTGTGCATGGGGTGTCTGTGGAACATTTTGTCACCGGCCGACTCCAAAATTCAGCGGTTCCCCATCTCAGCCCAGAAAGCAGGTAGAACAACTTTTGTGGTGTCTTTCAGATGCCTACCGGACCAATGTAAAAACTACCAGGAGAACTCCTGTCTGGCACCTTCCCCGGTGGAGTTGTGCAGGGGGTGTGTTTGGAACATTTTGCCACCAGCCGACTCCAAAGTTCAGCGGTTCCCCATCCTAGCCCAGAAAGCAGGAAGAACAACTTTTGTGGTGCCTTTCAAATGCCTACCAAGGTAGTGTAAAAACTACCAAGAGAACTCCTGTCTGGCACCTTCCCCGGTGGAGTTGTGCATGGGGTGTCTGTGAAACATTTTGTCACCGGCCGAGTCCAAAATTCAGCGGTTCCCCATCTCAGCCCAGAAAGCAGGTAGAACAACTTTTGTGGTGTCTTTTAGATGCCTACCGGAGCAATGTAAAAACTACCAGGAGAACTCCTGTCTGGCACCTTCCCCGGTGGAGTTGTGCAGGGGGTGTGTTTGGAACATTTTGTCACCAGCCGACTCCAAAATTCAGCGATTCCCCATCTCAGCCCAGAAAGGAGGTAGAACAACTTTTGTGGTGTCTTTCAGATGCCTACCGGATCAATGTAAAAACTATCAGGAGAACTCCTGTCTGGCACCTTCCGTGGTGGAGTTGTGCATGGGGTGTGTTTGGAACATTTTGTCACCGGCCGAGTCCAAAATTCAGCGGTTCCCCATCTCAGCCCAGAAAGCAGGTAGAACAACTTTTGTGGTGTCTTTCAGATGCCTACCAAGGTAGTGTAAAAACTACCAGGAGAACTCCTGTCTGGCACCTTCCCCGGTGGAGTTGTGCAGGGGGTGTGTTTGGAACATTTTGTCACCGGCCGAGTCCAAAATTCAGCGATTCCCCATCTCAGCCCAGAAAGCAGGTAGAACAACTTTTGTGGTGTCTTTCAGATGCCTACCGGAGCAATGTAAAAACTACCAGGAGAACTCCTGTCTGGCACCTTCCCCGGTGGAGTTGTGCAGGGGGTGTGTTTGGAACATTTTGCCACCAGCCGACTCCAAAATTCAGCGGTTCCCCATCTCAGCCCAGAAAGCTGGTAGAACAACTTTTGTGGTGCCTTTCAGATGCCTACCAAGGTAGTGTAAAAACTACTAAGAGAACTCCTGTCTGGCACCTTCCCCGGTGGAGTTGTGCATGGGGTGTGTTTGGAACATTTTGTCACCAGCCGAGTCCAAAATTCAGCGTTTCCCCATCTCAGCCCAGAAAGCAGGTAGAACAACTTTTGTGGTGCCTTTCAGCTGCCTACCGGATCAATGTAAAAACTACCAGGAGAACTCCTGTCTGGCACCTTCCCCGGTGGAGTTGTGCAGGGGGTGTGTTTGGAACATTTTGCCACCAGCCGACTCCAAAATTCAGCGGTTCCCCATCTCAGCCCAGAAAGCAGGTAGAACAACTTTTGTGGTGCCTTTCAAATGCCTACCAAGGTAGTGTAAAAACCACCAGGAGAACTCCTGTCTGGCACCTTCCCCGGTGGAGTTGTGCATGGGGTGTCTGTGAAACATTTTGTCACCGGCCGACTCCAAAATTCAGCGATTCCCCATCTCAGCCCAGAAAGCAGGTAGAACAACTTTTGTGGTGTCTTTCAGATGCCTACCGGAGCAATGTAAAAACTACCAGGAGAACTCCTGTCTGGCACCTTCCCCGGTGGAGTTGTGCAGGGGGTGTGTTTGGAACATTTTATCACCAGCCGAGTCCAAAATTCAGCTGTTCCCCATCTCAGCCCAGAAAGCAGGTAGAACAACTTTTGTGGTGTCTTTCAGATGCCTACCAAGGTAGTGTAAAAACTACGAAGAGAACTCCTGTCTGGCACCTTCCCCGGTGGAGTTGTGCATGGGGTGTGTTTGGAACATTTTGTCACCGGCCGAGTCCAAAATTCAGCGATTCCCCATCTCAGCCCAGAAAGCAGGTAGAACAACTTTTGTGGTGTCTTTCAGATGCCTACCAAGGTAGTATAAAAACTACCAGGAGAACTCCTGTCTGGCACCTTCCCCGGTGGAGTTGTGCAGGGGGTGTGTTTGGAACATTTTGCCACCAGCCGACTCCAAAGTTCAGCGGTTCCCCATCCTAGCCCAGAAAGCAGGAAGAACAACTTTTGTGGTGCCTTTCAAATGCCTACCAAGGTAGTGTAAAAACTACCAAGAGAACTCCTGTCTGGCACCTTCCCCGGTGGAGTTGTGCATGGGGTGTCTGTGAAACATTTTGTCACCGGCCGAGTCCAAAATTCAGCGGTTCCCCATCTCAGCCCAGAAAGCAGGTAGAACAACTTTTGTGGTGTCTTTTAGATGCCTACCGGAGCAATGTAAAAACTACCAGGAGAACTCCTGTCTGGCACCTTCCCCGGTGGAGTTGTGCATGGGGTGTGTTTGGAACATTTTGTCACCAGCCGACTCCAAAATTCAGCGATTCCCCATCTCAGCCCAGAAAGGAGGTAGAACAACTTTTGTGGTGTCTTTCAGATGCCTACCGGATCAATGTAAAAACTATCAGGAGAACTCCTGTCTGGCACCTTCCGTGGTGGAGTTGTGCATGGGGTGTGTTTGGAACATTTTGTCACCGGCCGAGTCCAAAATTCAGCGGTTCCCCATCTCAGCCCAGAAAGCAGGTAGAACAACTTTTGTGGTGTCTTTCAGATGCCTACCAAGGTAGTGTAAAAACTACCAGGAGAACTCCTGTCTGGCACCTTCCCCGGTGGAGTTGTGCAGGGGGTGTGTTTGGAACATTTTGTCACCGGCCGAGTCCAAAATTCAGCGATTCCCCATCTCAGCCCAGAAAGCAGGTAGAACAACTTTTGTGGTGTCTTTCAGATGCCTACCAAGGTAGTGTAAAAACTACCAGGAGAACTCCTGTCTGGCACCTTCCCCGGTGGAGTTGTGCAGGGGGTGTGTTTGGAACATTTTGCCACCAGCCGACTCCAAAATTCAGCGGTTCCCCATCTCAGCCCAGAAAGCAGGTAGAACAACTTTTGTGGTGCCTTTCAGATGCCTACCAAGGTAGTGTAAAAACTACTAAGAGAACTCCTGTCTGGCACCTTCCCCGGTGGAGTTGTGCATGGGGTGTGTTTGGAACATTTTGTCACCAGCCGAGTCCAAAATTCAGCGTTTCCCCATCTCAGCCCAGAAAGCAGGTAGAACAACTTTTGTGGTGCCTTTCAGCTGCCTACCGGATCAATGTAAAAACTACCAGGAGAACTCCTGTCTGGCACCTTCCCCGGTGGAGTTGTGCAGGGGGTGTGTTTGGAACATTTTGCCACCAGCCGACTCCAAAATTCAGCGGTTCCCCATCTCAGCCCAGAAAGCAGGTAGAACAACTTTTGTGGTGCCTTTCAAATGCCTACCAAGGTAGTGTAAAAACCACCAGGAGAACTCCTGTCTGGCACCTTCCCCGGTGGAGTTGTGCATGGGGTGTCTGTGAAACATTTTGTCACCGGCCGACTCCAAAATTCAGCGATTCCCCATCTCAGCCCAGAAAGCAGGTAGAACAACTTTTGTGGTGTCTTTCAGATGCCTACCGGAGCAATGTAAAAACTACCAGGAGAACTCCTGTCTGGCACCTTCCCCGGTGGAGTTGTGCAGGGGGTGTGTTTGGAACATTTTATCACCAGCCGAGTCCAAAATTCAGCTGTTCCCCATCTCAGCCCAGAAAGCAGGTAGAACAACTTTTGTGGTGTCTTTCAGATGCCTACCAAGGTAGTGTAAAAACTACGAAGAGAACTCCTGTCTGGCACCTTCCCCGGTGGAGTTGTGCAGGGGGTGTGTTTGGAACATTTTGTCACCGGCCGAGTCCAAAATTCAGCGATTCCCCATCTCAGCCCAGAAAGCAGGTAGAACAACTTTTGTGGTGTCTTTCAGATGCCTACCAAGGTAGTATAAAAACTACCAGGAGAACTCCTGTCTGGCACCTTCCCCGGTGGAGTTGTGCAGGGGGTGTGTTTGGAACATTTTGTCACCGGCCGAGTCCAAAATTCAGCGTTTCCCCATCTCAGCCCAGAAAGCAGGTAGAACAACTTTTGTGGTGTCTTTCAGATGCCTACCAAGGTAGTGTAAAAACTACCAGGAGAACTCCTGTCTGGCACCTTCCCCGGTGGAGTTGTGCATGGGGTGTGTTTGGAACATTTTGTCACCAGCCGAGTCCAAAATTCAGCGTTTCCCCATCTCAGCCCAGAAAGCAGGTAGAACAACTTTTGTGGTGTCTTTCAGATGCCTACCGGAGCAATGTAAAAACTACCAGGAGAACTCCTGTCTGGCACCTTCCCCGGTGGAGTTGTGCAGGGGGTGTGTTTGGAACATTTTGTCACCGGCCGTGTCCAAAATTCAGCGGTTCCCCATCTCAGCCCAGAAAGCAGGTACAACAACTTTTGTGGTGTCTTTTAGATGCCTACCAAGGTAGTGTAAAAACTACTAAGAGAACTCCTGTCTGGCACCTTCCCCGGTGGAGTTGTGCATGGGGTGTGTTTGGAACATTTTGTCACCAGCCGAGTCCAAAATTCAGCGTTTCCCCATCTCAGCCCAGAAAGCAGGTAGAACAACTTTTGTGGTGCCTTTCAGCTGCCTACCGGATCAATGTAAAAACTACCAGGAGAACTCCTGTCTGGCACCTTCCCCGGTGGAGTTGTGCAGGGGGTGTGTTTGGAACATTTTGCCACCAGCCGACTCCAAAATTCAGCGGTTCCCCATCTCAGCCCAGAAAGCAGGTAGAACAACTTTTGTGGTGCCTTTCAAATGCCTACCAAGGTAGTGTAAAAACCACCAGGAGAACTCCTGTCTGGCACCTTCCCCGGTGGAGTTGTGCATGGGGTGTCTGTGAAACATTTTGTCACCGGCCGACTCCAAAATTCAGCGATTCCCCATCTCAGCCCAGAAAGCAGGTAGAACAACTTTTGTGGTGTCTTTCAGATGCCTACCGGAGCAATGTAAAAACTACCAGGAGAACTCCTGTCTGGCACCTTCCCCGGTGGAGTTGTGCAGGGGGTGTGTTTGGAACATTTTATCACCAGCCGAGTCCAAAATTCAGCTGTTCCCCATCTCAGCCCAGAAAGCAGGTAGAACAACTTTTGTGGTGTCTTTCAGATGCCTACCAAGGTAGTGTAAAAACTACGAAGAGAACTCCTGTCTGGCACCTTCCCCGGTGGAGTTGTGCAGGGGGTGTGTTTGGAACATTTTGTCACCGGCCGAGTCCAAAATTCAGCGATTCCCCATCTCAGCCCAGAAAGCAGGTAGAACAACTTTTGTGGTGTCTTTCAGATGCCTACCAAGGTAGTATAAAAACTACCAGGAGAACTCCTGTCTGGCACCTTCCCCGGTGGAGTTGTGCAGGGGGTGTGTTTGGAACATTTTGTCACCGGCCGAGTCCAAAATTCAGCGGTTCCCCATCTCAGCCCAGAAAGCAGGTAGAACAACTTTTGTGGTGTCTTTCAGATGCCTACCAAGGTAGTGTAAAAACTACCAGGAGAACTCCTGTCTGGCACCTTCCCCGGTGGAGTTGTGCATGGGGTGTGTTTGGAACATTTTGTCACCAGCCGAGTCCAAAATTCAGCGTTTCCCCATCTCAGCCCAGAAAGCAGGTAGAACAACTTTTGTGGTGTCTTTCAGATGCCTACCGGAGCAATGTAAAAACTACCAGGAGAACTCCTGTCTGGCACCTTCCCCGGTGGAGTTGTGCAGGGGGTGTGTTTGGAACATTTTGTCACCGGCCGAGTCCAAAATTCAGCGGTTCCCCATCTCAGCCCAGAAAGCAGGTACAACAACTTTTGTGGTGTCTTTTAGATGCCTACCAAGGTAGTGTAAAAACTACTAAGAGAACTCCTGTCTGGCACCTTCCCCGGTGGAGTTGTGCATGGGGTGTGTTTGGAACATTTTGTCACCGGCCGAGTCCAAAATTCAGCGGTTCCCCATCTCAGCCCAGAAAGCAGGTAGAACAACTTTTGTGGTGTCTTTCAGATGCCTACCAAGGTAGTGTAAAAACTACCAGGAGAACTCCTGTCTGGCACCTTCCCCGGTGGAGTTGTGCATGGGGTGTGTTTGGAACATTTTGTCACCGGCCGACTCCAAAATTCAGCGATTCCCCATCTCAGCCCAGAAAGCAGGTAGAACAACTTTTGTGGTGTCTTTCAGATGCCTACCAAGGTAGTGTAAAAACTACCAGGAGAACTCCTGTCTGGCACCTTCCGTGGTGGAGTTGTGCATGGGGTGTGTTTGGAACATTTTGTCACCGGCCGACTCCAAAATTCAGCGTTTCCCCATCTCAGCCCAGAAAGCAGGTAGAACAACTTTTGTGGTGCCTTTCAGCTGCCTACCAAGGTAGTGTAAAAACTACCAAGAGAACTCCTGTCTGGCACCTTCCCCGGTGGAGTTGTGCATGGGGTGTGTTTGGAACATTTTGTCAACGGCCGACTCCAAAATTCAGCGTTTCCGCATCTCAGCCCACAAAGCAGGTACAACAACTTTTCTTGTGCCTTTCAGCTGCCTACCAAGGTAGTGTAAAAACTACCAACAGAATTCTTTCCTGGCTCCTTCGCCGGTGGAGTTGTGCATGGGGTGTCTGTGGAACATTTTGTCACCAGCCGACTCCAAAATTCAGCGGTTCCCCATCTCAGCCCAGAAAGCAGGAAGAACAACTTTTGTGGTGCCTTTCAAATGCCTACCAAGGTAGTGTAAAAACCACCAGGAGAACTCCTGTCTGGCACCTTCCCCGGTGGAGATGTGCATGGGGTGTCTGTGAAACATTTTGTCACCGGCCGACTCCAAAATTCAGCGGTTCCCCATCTCAGCCCAGAAAGCAGGTAGAACAACTTTTGTGGTGTCTTTCAGATGCCTACCAAGGTAGTGTAAAAACTACCAGGAGAACTCCTGTCTGGCACCTTCCCCGGTGGAGTTGTGCATGGGGTGTGTTTGGAACATTTTGTCACCGGCCGACTCCAAAATTCAGCGATTCCCCATCTCAGCCCAGAAAGCAGGTAGAACAACTTTTGTGGTGTCTTTCTGATGCCTACCAAGGTAGTGTAAAAACTACCAGGAGAACTCCTGTCTGGCACCTTCCGTGGTGGAGTTGTGCATGGGGTGTGTTTGGAACATTTTGTCACCGGCCGACTCCAAAATTCAGCGGTTCCCCATCTCAGCCCAGAAAGCAGGTAGAACAACTTTTTTGGTGCCTTTCAGATGCCTACCAAGGTAGTGTAAAAACTACCAAGAGAACTCCTGTCTGGCACCTTCCCCGGTGGAGTTGTGCATGGGGTGTGTTTGGAACATTTTGTCAACGGCCGACTCCAAAATTCAGCGGTTCCCCATCTCAGCCCACAAAGCAGGTACAACAACTTTTCTTGTGCCTTTCAGCTGCCTACCAAGGTAGTGTAAAAACTACCAACAGAATTCGTTCCTGGCTCCTTCCCCGGTGGAGTTGTGCATGGGGTGTCTGTGGAACATTTTGTCACCGGCCGAGTCCAAAATTCAGCGGTTCCCCATCTCAGCCCAGAAAGCAGGAAGAACAACTTTTGTGGTGCCTTTCAAATGCCTACCAAGGTAGTGTAAAAACCACCAGGAGAACTCCTGTCTGGCACCTTCCCCGGTGGAGTTGTGCATGGGGTGTCTGTGAAACATTTTGTCACCGGCCGACTCCAAAATTCAGCGATTCCCCATCTCAGCCCAGAAAGCAGGTAGAACAACTTTTGTGGTGTCTTTCAGATGCCTACCGGAGCAATGTAAAAACTACCAGGAGAACTCCTGTCTGGCACCTTCCCCGGTGGAGTTGTGCAGGGGGTGTGTTTGGAACATTTTGTCACCGGCCGAGTCCAAAATTCAGCGGTTCCCCATCTCAGCCCAGAAAGCAGGTAGAACAACTTTTGTGGTGCCTTTCAGCTGCCTACCAAGGTAGTGTAAAAACTACCAAGAGAACTCCTGTCTGGCACCTTCCCCGGTGGAGTTGTGCATGGGGTGTGTTTGGAACATTTTGTCACCGGCCGAGTCCAAAATTCAGCGGTTCCCCATCTCAGCCCAGAAAGCAGGAAGAACAACATTTGTGGTGTCTTTCAGATGCCTACCAAGGTAGTGTAAAAACTACCAGGAGAACTCCTGTCTGGCACCTTCCCCGGTGGAGTTGTGCATGGGGTGTGTTTGGAACATTTTGTCACAAGCCGACTCCAAAATTCAGCGGTTCCCCATCTCAGCCCAGAAAGCAGGTAGAACAACTTTTGTGGTGTCTTTCAGATGCCTACCAAGGTAGTGTAAAAACTACCAGGAGAACTCCTGTCTGGCACCTTCCCCGGTGGAGTTGTGCATGGGGTGTGTTTGGAACATTTTGTCCCCGGCCGAGTCCAAAATTCAGCGGTTCCCCATCTCAGCCCAGAAAGCAGGTAGAACAACTTTTGTGGTGTCTTTCAGATGCCTACCAAGGTAGTGTAAAAACTACCAGGAGAACTCCTGTCTGGCACCTTCCCCGGTGGAGTTGTGCAGGGGGTGTGTTTGGAACATTTTGTCACCAGCCGAGTCCAAAATTCAGCGTTTCCCCATCTCAGCCCAGAAAGCAGGTAGAACAACTTTTGTGGTGTCTTTCAGATGCCTACCAAGGTAGTGTAAAAACTACCAGGAGAACTCCTGTCTGGCACCTTCCCCGGTGGAGTTGTGCATGGGGTGTGTTTGGAACATTTTGTCACCGGCCGAGTCCAAAATTCAGCGGTTCCCCATCTCAGCCCACAAAGCAGGTAGAACAACTTTTCTTGTGCCTTTCAGCTGCCTACCAAGGTAGTGTAAAAACTACCAACAGAATTCGTTCCTGGCACCTTCCCCGGTGGAGTTGTGCATGGGGTGTGTTTGGAACATTTTGTCACCGGCCGAGTCCAAAATTCAGCGGTTCCCCATCTCAGCCCAGAAAGCAGGTAGAACAACTTTTGTGGTGTCTTTCAGATGCCTACCAAGGTAGTGTAAAAACTACCAGGAGAACTCCTGTCTGGCACCTTCCCCGGTGGAGTTGTGCATGGGGTGTGTTTGGAACATTTTGTCACCGGCCGAGTCCAAAATTCAGCGGTTCCCCATCTCAGCCCAGAAAGCAGGTAGAACAACTTTTGTGGTGTCTTTCAGATGCCTACCGGAGCAATGTAAAAACTACCAGGAGAACTCCTGTCTGGCACCTTCCCCGGTGGAGTTGTGCAGGGGGTGTGTTTGGAACATTTTATCACCAGCCGACTCCAAAATTCAGCTGTTCCCCATCTCAGCCCAGAAAGCAGGTAGAACAACTTTTGTGGTGTCTTTCAGATGCCTACCAAGGTAGTGTAAAAACTACGAAGAGAACTCCTGTCTGGCACCTTCCCCGGTGGAGTTGTGCAGGGGGTGTGTTTGGAACATTTTGTCACCGGCCGAGTCCAAAATTCAGCGATTCCCCATCTCAGCCCAGAAAGCAGGTAGAACAACTTTTGTGGTGTCTTTCAGATGCCTACCAAGGTAGTATAAAAACTACCAGGAGAACTCCTGTCTGGCACCTTCCCCGGTGGAGTTGTGCAGGGGGTGTGTTTGGAACATTTTGTCACCGGCCGAGTCCAAAATTCAGCGTTTCCCCATCTCAGCCCAGAAAGCAGGTAGAACAACTTTTGTGGTGTCTTTCAGATGCCTACCAAGGTAGTGTAAAAACTACCAGGAGAACTCCTGTCTGGCACCTTCCCCGGTGGAGTTGTGCATGGGGTGTGTTTGGAACATTTTGTCACCAGCCGAGTCCAAAATTCAGCGTTTCCCCATCTCAGCCCAGAAAGCAGGTAGAACAACTTTTGTGGTGTCTTTCAGATGCCTACCGGAGCAATGTAAAAACTACCAGGAGAACTCCTGTCTGGCACCTTCCCCGGTGGAGTTGTGCATGGGGTGTGTTTGGAACATTTTGTCACCGGCCGAGTCCAAAATTCAGCGGTTCCCCATCTCAGCCCAGAAAGCAGGTACAACAACTTTTGTGGTGTCTTTTAGATGCCTACCAAGGTAGTGTAAAAACTACCAAGAGAACTCCTGTCTGGCACCTTCCCCGGTGGAGTTGTGCATGGGGTGTGTTTGGAACATTTTGTCACCGGCCGAGTCCAAAATTCAGCGGTTCCCCATCTCAGCCCAGAAAGCAGGTAGAACAACTTTTGTGGTGTCTTTCAGATGCCTACCAAGGTAGTGTAAAAACTACCAGGAGAACTCCTGTCTGGCACCTTCCCCGGTGGAGTTGTGCATGGGGTGTGTTTGGAACATTTTGTCACCGGCCGAGTCCAAAATTCAGCGATTCCCCATCTCAGCCCAGAAAGCAGGTAGAACAACTTTTGTGGTGTCTTTCAGATGCCTACCAAGGTAGTGTAAAAACTACCAGGAGAACTCCTGTCTGGCACCTTCCCCGGTGGAGTTGTGCATGGGGTGTGTTTGGAACATTTTGTCACCGGCCGACTCCAAAATTCAGCGTTTCCCCATCTCAGCCCAGAAAGCAGGTAGAACAACTTTTGTGGTGCCTTTCAGCTGCCTACCAAGGTAGTGTAAAAACTACCAAGAGAACTCCTGTCTGGCACCTTCCCCGGTGGAGTTGTGCATGGGGTGTGTTTGGAACATTTTGTCAACGGCCGACTCCAAAATTCAGCGTTTCCGCATCTCAGCCCACAAAGCAGGTACAACAACTTTTCTTGTGCCTTTCAGCTGCCTACCAAGGTAGTGTAAAAACTACGAAGAGAACTCCTGTCTGGCACCTTCCCCGGTGGAGTTGTGCATGGGGTGTGTTTGGAACATTTTGTCAACGGCCGACTCCAAAATTCAGCGGTTCCCCATCTCAGCCCAGAAAGCAGGAAGAACAACTTTTGTGGTGCCTTTCAAATGCCTACCAAGGTAGTGTAAAAACCACCAGGAGAACTCCTGTCTGGCACCTTCCCCGGTGGAGATGTGCATGGGGTGTCTGTGAAACATTTTGTCACCGGCCGACTCCAAAATTCAGCGGTTCCCCATCTCAGCCCAGAAAGCAGGTAGAACAACTTTTGTGGTGTCTTTCAGATGCCTACCAAGGTAGTGTAAAAACTACCAGGAGAACTCCTGTCTGGCACCTTCCCCGGTGGAGTTGTGCATGGGGTGTCTGTGAAACATTTTGTCACCGGCCGACTCCAAAATTCAGCGATTCCCCATCTCAGCCCAGAAAGCAGGTAGAACAACTTTTGTGGTGTCTTTCAGATGCCTACCGGAGCAATGTAAAAACTACCAGGAGAACTCCTGTCTGGCACCTTCCCCGGTGGAGTTGTGCATGGGGTGTGTTTGGAACATTTTGTCACCAGCCGAGTCCAAAATTCAGCGGTTCCCCATCTCAGCCCAGAAAGCAGGTAGAACAACTTTTGTGGTGCCTTTCAGCTGCCTACCAAGGTAGTGTAAAAACTACCAAGAGAACTCCTGTCTGGCACCTTCCCCGGTGGAGTTGTGCATGGGGTGTGTTTGGAACATTTTGTCACCGGCCGAGTCCAAAATTCAGCGGTTCCCCATCTCAGCCCAGAAAGCAGGAAGAACAACATTTGTGGTGTCTTTCAGATGCCTACCAAGGTAGTGTAAAAACTACCAGGAGAACTCCTGTCTGGCACCTTCCCCGGTGGAGTTGTGCATGGGGTGTGTTTGGAACATTTTGTCACAAGCCGACTCCAAAATTCAGCGGTTCCCCATCTCAGCCCAGAAAGCAGGTAGAACAACTTTTGTGGTGCCTTTCAGCTGCCTACCAAGGTAGTGTAAAAACTACCAACAGAATTCGTTCCTGGCACCTTCCCCGGTGGAGTTGTGCATGGGGTGTGTTTGGAACATTTTGTCACCAGCCGACTCCAAAATTCAGCGGTTCCCCATCTCAGCCCAGAAAGCAGGTAGAACAACTTTTGTGGTGTCTTTCAGATGCCTACCAAGGTAGTGTAAAAACTACCAGGAGAACTCCTGTCTGGCACCTTCCCCGGTGGAGTTGTGCAGGGGGTGTGTTTGGAACATTTTGTCACCAGCCGACTCCAAAATTCAGCGTTTCCCCATCTCAGCCCAGAAAGCAGGTAGAACAACTTTTGTGGTGTCTTTCAGATGCCTACCAAGGTAGTGTAAAAACTACCAGGAGAACTCCTGTCTGGCACCTTCCCCGGTGGAGTTGTGCATGGGGTGTGTTTGGAACATTTTGTCACCGGCCGAGTCCAAAATTCAGCGGTTCCCCATCTCAGCCCACAAAGCAGGTAGAACACTTTTCTTGTGCCTTTCAGCTGCCTACCAAGGTAGTGTAAAAACTACCAACAGAATTCGTTCCTGGCACCTTCCCCGGTGGAGTTGTGCATGGGGTGTGTTTGGAACATTTTGTCACCGGCCGAGTCCAAAATTCAGCGGTTCCCCATCTCAGCCCAGAAAGCAGGTAGAACAACTTTTGTGGTGTCTTTCAGATGCCTACCAAGGTAGTGTAAAAACTACTAAGAGAACTCCTGTCTGGCACCTTCCCCGGTGGAGTTGTGCATGGGGTGTGTTTGGAACATTTTGTCACCGGCCGACTCCAAAATTCAGCGGTTCCCCATCTCAGCCCAGAAAGCAGGTAGAACAACTTTTTTGGTGCCTTTCAGATGCCTACCAAGGTAGTGTAAAAACTACCAAGAGAACTCCTGTCTGGCACCTTCCCCGGTGGAGTTGTGCATGGGGTGTGTTTGGAACATTTTGTCAACGGCCGACTCCAAAATTCAGCGGTTCCCCATCTCAGCCCACAAAGCAGGTACAACAACTTTTCTTGTGCCTTTCAGCTGCCTACCAAGGTAGTGTAAAAACTACCAACAGAATTCGTTCCTGGCTCCTTCCCCGGTGGAGTTGTGCATGGGGTGTCTGTGGAACATTTTGTCACCGGCCGAGTCCAAAATTCAGCGGTTCCCCATCTCAGCCCAGAAAGCAGGAAGAACAACTTTTGTGGTGCCTTTCAAATGCCTACCAAGGTAGTGTAAAAACCACCAGGAGAACTCCTGTCTGGCACCTTCCCCGGTGGAGTTGTGCATGGGGTGTCTGTGAAACATTTTGTCACCGGCCGACTCCAAAATTCAGCGATTCCCCATCTCAGCCCAGAAAGCAGGTAGAACAACTTTTGTGGTGTCTTTCAGATGCCTACCGGAGCAATGTAAAAACTACCAGGAGAACTCCTGTCTGGCACCTTCCCCGGTGGAGTTGTGCAGGGGGTGTGTTTGGAACATTTTGTCACCAGCCGAGTCCAAAATTCAGCGGTTCCCCATCTCAGCCCAGAAAGCAGGTAGAACAACTTTTGTGGTGCCTTTCAGCTGCCTTCCAAGGTAGTGTAAAAACTACCAAGAGAACTCCTGTCTGGCACCTTCCCCGGTGGAGTTGTGCATGGGGTGTGTTTGGAACATTTTGTCACCAGCCGAGTCCAAAATTCAGCGTTTCCCCATCTCAGCCCAGAAAGCAGGTAGAACAACTTTTGTGGTGCCTTTCAGCTGCCTACCAAGGTAGTGTAAAAACTACCAGGAGAACTCCTGTCTGGCACCTTCCCCGGTGGAGTTGTGCAGGGGGTGTGTTTGGAACATTTTGTCACCGGCCGAGTCCAAAATTCAGCGGTTCCCCATCTCAGCCCACAAAGCAGGTAGAACAACTTTTCTTGTGCCTTTCAGCTGCCTACCAAGGTAGTGTAAAAACTTCCAAGAGAATTCGTTCCTGGCACCTTCCCCGGTGGAGTTGTGCAGGGGGTGTCTGTGGAACATTTTGTCACCGGCCGAGTCCAAAATTCAGCGGTTCCCCATCTCAGCCCAGAAAGCAGGTAGAACAACTTTTGTGGTGTCTTTCAGATGCCTACCGGAGCAATGTAAAAACTACCAGGAGAACTCCTGTCTGGCACCTTCCCCGGTGGAGTTGTGCAGGGGGTGTGTTTGGAACATTTTGTCACCAGCCGAGTCCAAAATTCAGCGGTTCCCCATCTCAGCCCAGAAAGCAGGTAGAACAACTTTTGTGGTGCCTTTCAGCTGTCTACCAAGGTAGTGTAAAAACTACCAAGAGAACTCCTGTCTGGCACCTTCCCCGGTGGAGTTGTGCATGGGGTGTGTTTGGAACATTTTGTCACCAGCCGAGTCCAAAATTCAGCGGTTCCCCATCTCAGCCCAGAAAGCAGGTAGAACAACTTTTGTGGTGCCTTTCAGCTGCCTACCGGATCAATGTAAAAACTACCAGGAGAACTCCTGTCTGGCACCTTCCCCGGTGGAGTTGTGCAGGGGGTGTGTTTGGAACATTTTATCACCGGCCGACTCCAAAAATCAGCGGTTCCCCATCTCAGCCCAGAAAGCAGGTAGAACAACTTTTGTGGTGTCTTTCAGATGCCTACCAAGGTAGTGTAAAAACCACCAGGAGAACTCCTGTCTGGCACCTTCCCCGGTGGAGTTGTGCATGGGGTGTCTGTGAAACATTTTGTCACCGGCCGACTCCAAAAATCAGCGGTTCCCCATCTCAGCCCAGAAAGCAGGTAGAACAACTTTTGTGGTGTCTTTCAGATGCCTACCGGAGCAATGTAAAAACTACCAGGAGAACTCCTGTCTGGCACCTTCCCCGGTGGAGTTGTGCAGGGGGTGTGTTTGGAACATTTTGCCACCAGCCGACTCCAAAGTTCAGCGGTTCCCCATCCTAGCCCAGAAAGCAGGAAGAACAACTTTTGTGGTGCCTTTCAAATGCCTACCAAGGTAGTGTAAAAACTACCAAGAGAACTCCTGTCTGGCACCTTCCCCGGTGGAGTTGTGCATGGGGTGTCTGTGAAACATTTTGTCACCGGCCGACTCCAAAATTCAGCGTTTCCCCATCTCAGCCCAGAAAGCAGGTAGAACAACTTTTGTGGTGTCTTTCAGATGCCTACCGGAGCAATGTAAAAACTACCAGGAGAACTCCTGTCTGGCACCTTCCCCGGTGGAGTTGTGCAGGGGGTGTGTTTGGAACATTTTATCACCAGCCGAGTCGAAAATTCAGCTGTTCCCCATCTCAGCCCAGAAAGCAGGTAGAACAACTTTTGTGGTGTCTTTCAGATGCCTACCAAGGTAGTGTAAAAACTACCAGGAGAACTCCTGTCTGGCACCTTCCCCGGTGGAGTTGTGCATGGGGTGTGTTTGGAACATTTTGTCACAAGCCGACTCCAAAATTCAGCGGTTCCCCATCTCAGCCCAGAAAGCAGGTAGAACAACTTTTGTGGTGCCTTTCAGCTGCCTACCAAGGTAGTGTAAAAACTACCAAGAGAACTCCTGTCTGGCACCTTCCCCGGTGGAGTTGTGCATGGGGTGTGTTTGGAACATTTTGTCACCGGCCGAGTCCAAAATTCAGCGGTTCCCCATCTCAGCCCAGAAAGCAGGTAGAACAACTTTTGTGGTGTCTTTCAGATGCCTACCGGACCAATGTAAAAACTACCAGGAGAACTCCTGTCTGGCACCTTCCCCGGTGGAGTTGTGCATGGGGTGTGTTTGGAACATTTTGTCACCAGCCGACTCCAAAATTCAGCGTTTCCCCATCTCAGCCCAGAAAGCAGGTAGAACAACTTTTGTGGTGTCTTTCAGATGCCTACCAAGGTAGTGTAAAAACTACTAAGAGAACTCCTGTCTGGCACCTTCCCCGGTGGAGTTGTGCATGGGGTGTGTTTGGAAAATTTTGTCACCAGCCGAGTCCAAAATTCAGCGATTCCCCATCTCAGCCCAGAAAGCAGGTAGAACAACTTTTGTGGTGTCTTTCAGATGCCTACCAAGGTAGTGTAAAAACTACCAAGAGAACTCCTGTCTGGCACCTTCCCCGGTGGAGTTGTGCATGGGGTGTGTTTGGAACATTTTGTCACCAGCCGACTCCAAAATTCAGCGGTTCCCCATCTCAGCCCAGAAAGCAGGTAGAACAACTTTTGTGGTGTCTTTCAGATGCCTACCAAGGTAGTGTAAAAACTACTAAGAGAACTCCTGTCTGGCACCTTCCCCGGTGGAGTTGTGCATGGGGTGTGTTTGGAACATTTTGTCACCAGCCGAGTCCAAAATTCAGCGGTTCCCCATCTCAGCCCACAAAGCAGGTAGAACAACTTTTCTTGTGCCTTTCAGCTGCCTACCAAGGTAGTGTAAAAACTACCAAGAGAATTCGTTCCTGGCACCTTCCGTGGTGGAGTTGTGCATGGGGTGTGTTTGGAACATTTTGTCACCAGCCGAGTCCAAAATTCAGCGATTCCCCATCTCAGCCCAGAAAGCAGGTAGAACAACTTTTGTGGTGTCTTTCAGATGCCTACCGGAGCAATGTAAAAACTACCAGGAGAACTCCTGTCTGGCACCTTCCCCGGTGGAGTTGTGCAGGGGGTGTGTTTGGAACATTTTGTCACCGGCCGACTCCAAAATTCAGCGGTTCCCCATCTCAGCCCAGAAAGCAGGTAGAACAACTTTTGTGGTGTCTTTCAGATGCCTACCAAGGTAGTGTAAAAACTACCAGGAGAACTCCTGTCTGGCACCTTCCCCGGTGGAGTTGTGCATGGGGTGTGTTTGGAACATTTTGTCACCGGCCGACTCCAAAATTCAGCGATTCCCCATCTCAGCCCAGAAAGCAGGTAGAACAACTTTTGTGGTGTCTTTCAGATGCCTACCAAGGTAGTGTAAAAACTACCAGGAGAACTCCTGTCTGGCACCTTCCGTGGTGGAGTTGTGCATGGGGTGTGTTTGGAACATTTTGTCACCGGCCGACTCCAAAATTCAGCGTTTCCCCATCTCAGCCCAGAAAGCAGGTACAACAACTTTTCTTGTGCCTTTCAGCTGCCTACCAAGGTAGTGTAAAAACTACCAATAGAATTCGTTCCTGGCACCTTCCCCGGTGGAGTTGTGCAGGGGGTGTGTTTGGAACATTTTGTCACCGGCCGACTCCAAAATTCAGCTGTTCCCCATCTCAGCCCAGAAAGCAGGTAGAACAACTTTTGTGGTGTCTTTCAGATGCCTACCAAGGTAGTGTAAAAACTACCAGGAGAACTCCTGTCTGGCACCTTCCCCGGTGGAGTTGTGCATGGGGTGTGTTTGGAACATTTTGTCACCGGCCGACTCCAAAATTCAGCGATTCCCCATCTCAGCCCAGAAAGCAGGTAGAACAACTTTTGTGGTGTCTTTCAGATGCCTACCAAGGTAGTGTAAAAACTACCAGGAGAACTCCTGTCTGGCACCTTCCGTGGTGGAGTTGTGCATGGGGTGTGTTTGGAACATTTTTCACCGGCCGACTCCAAAATTCAGCGTTTCCCCATCTCAGCCCAGAAAGCAGGTAGAACAACTTTTGTGGTGTCTTTCAGATGCCTACCAAGGTAGTGTAAAAACTACCAGGAGAACTCCTGTCTGGCACCTTCCCCGGTGGAGTTGTGCATGGGGTGTGTTTGGAACATTTTGTCACCAGCCGAGTCCAAAATTCAGCGTTTCCCCATCTCAGCCCAGAAAGCAGGTAGAACAACTTTTGTGGTGTCTTTCAGATGCCTACCGGAGCAATGTAAAAACTACCAGGAGAACTCCTGTCTGGCACCTTCCCCGGTGGAGTTGTGCAGGGGGTGTGTTTGGAACATTTTGTCACCGGCCGAGTCCAAAATTCAGCGGTTCCCCATCTCAGCCCAGAAAGCAGGTACAACAACTTTTGCGGTGTCTTTTAGATGCCTACCAAGGTAGTGTAAAAACTACCAAGAGAACTCCTGTCTGGCACCTTCCCCGGTGGAGTTGTGCATGGGGTGTGTTTGGAACATTTTGTCACCAGCCGACTCCAAAATTCAGCGGTTCCCCATCTCAGCCCAGAAAGCAGGTAGAACAACTTTTGTGGTGTCTTTCAGATGCCTACCAAGGTAGTGTAAAAACTACCAGGAGAACTCCTGTCTGGCACCTTCCCCGTGGAGTTGTGCAGGGGGTGTGTTTGGAACATTTTGTCACCGGCCGAGTCCAAAATTCAGCGATTCCCCATCTCAGCCCAGAAAGCAGGTAGAACAACTTTTGTGGTGTCTTTCAGATGCCTACCAAGGTAGTGTAAAAACTACCAGGAGAACTCCTGTCTGGCACCTTCCGTGGTGGAGTTGTGCATGGGGTGTGTTTGGAACATTTTGTCACCGGCCGACTCCAAAATTCAGCGTTTCCCCATCTCAGCCCAGAAAGCAGGTAGAACAACTTTTGTGGTGTCTTTCAGATGCCTACCAAGGTAGTGTAAAAACTACCAGGAGAACTCCTGTCTGGCACCTTCCCCGGTGGAGTTGTGCATGGGGTGTGTTTGGAACATTTTGTCAACGGCCGACTCCAAAATTCAGCATTTCCGCATCTCAGCCCACAAAGCAGGTACAACAACTTTTCTTGTGCCTTTCAGCTGCCTACCAAGGTAGTGTAAAAACTACCAACAGAATTCGTTTCTGGCTCCTTCGCCGGTGGAGTTGTGCATGGGGTGTCTGTGGAACATTTTGTCACCGGCCGACTCCAAAATTCAGCGGTTCCCCATCTCAGCCCAGAAAGCAGGTAGAACAACTTTTGTGGTGTCTTTCAGATGCCTACCAAGGTAGTGTAAAAACTACCAGGAGAACTCCTGTCTGGCACCTTCCCCGGTGGAGTTGTGCATGGGGTGTGTTTGGAACATTTTGTCACCGGCCGACTCCAAAATTCAGCGATTCCCCATCTCAGCCCAGAAAGCAGGTAGAACAACTTTTGTGGTGTCTTTCAGATGCCTACCAAGGTAGTGTAAAAACTACCAGGAGAACTCCTGTCTGGCACCTTCCCCGGTGGAGTTGTGCAGGGGGTGTGTTTGGAACATTTTGTCACCGGCCGACTCCAAAATTCAGCGGTTCCCCATCTCAGCCCAGAAAGCAGGTAGAACAACTTTTGTGGTGTCTTTCAGATGCCTACCAAGGTAGTGTAAAAACTACCAGGAGAACTCCTGTCTGGCACCTTCCCCGGTGGAGTTGTGCATGGGGTGTGTTTGGAACATTTTGTCAACGGCCGACTCCAAAATTCAGCGGTTCCCCATCTCAGCCCACAAAGCAGGTACAACAACTTTTCTTGTGCCTTTCAGCTGCCTACCAAGGTAGTGTAAAAACTACCAACAGAATTCGTTCCTGGCACCTTCCCCGGTGGAGTTGTGCATGGGGTGTCTGTGGAACATTTTGTCACCGGCCGAGTCCAAAATTCAGCGGTTCCCCATCTCAGCCCAGAAAGCAGGAAGAACAACTTTTGTGGTGCCTTTCAAATGCCTACCAAGGTAGTGTAAAAACCACCAGGAGAACTCCTGTCTGGCACCTTCCCCGGTGGAGTTGTGCATGGGGTGTCTGTGAAACATTTTGTCACCGGCCGACTCCAAAATTCAGCGATTCCCCATCTCAGCCCAGAAAGCAGGTAGAACAACTTTTGTGGTGTCTTTCAGATGCCTACCGGAGCAATGTAAAAACTACCAGGAGAACTCCTGTCTGGCACCTTCCCCGGTGGAGTTGTGCAGGGGGTGTGTTTGGAACATTTTGTCACCAGCCGAGTCCAAAATTCAGCGGTTCCCCATCTCAGCCCAGAAAGCAGGTAGAACAACTTTTGTGGTGCCTTTCAGCTGCCTACCAAGGTAGTGTAAAAACTACGAAGAGAACTCCTGTCTGGCACCTTCCCCGGTGGAGTTGTGCATGGGGTGTGTTTGGAACATTTTGTCACCAGCCGACTCCAAAATTCAGCGTTTCCCCATCTCAGCCCAGAAAGCAGGTAGAACAACTTTTGTGGTGCCTTTCAGCTGCCTACCAAGGTAGTGTAAAAACTACCAACAGAATTCGTTCCTGGCACCTTCCCCGGTGGAGTTGTGCATGGGGTGTGTTTGGAACATTTTGTCACCGGCCGAGTCCAAAATTCAGCGGTTCCCCATCTCAGCCCACAAAGCAGGTAGAACAACTTTTCTTGTGCCTTTCAAATGCCTACCAAGGCAGTGTAAAAACTACCAAGAGAATTCGTTCCTGGCACCTTCCCCGGTGGAGTTGTGCATGGGGTGTCTGTGGAACATTTTGTCACCGGCCGAGTCCAAAATTCAGCGGTTCCCCATCTCAGCCCAGAAAGCAGGTAGAACAACTTTTGTGGTGTCTTTCAGATGCCTACCGGAGCAATGTAAAAACTACCAGGAGAACTCCTGTCTGGCACCTTCCCCGGTGGAGTTGTGCAGGGGGTGTGTTTGGAACATTTTGTCACCAGCCGAGTCCAAAATTCAGCGGTTCCCCATCTCAGCCCAGAAAGCAGGTAGAACAACTTTTGTGGTGCCTTTCAGCTGCCTACCAAGGTAGTGTAAAAACTACCAAGAGAACTCCTGTCTGGCACCTTCCCCGGTGGAGTTGTGCATGGGGTGTGTTTGGAACATTTTGTCACCGGCCGAGTCCAAAATTCAGCGGTTCCCCATCTCAGCCCAGAAAGCAGGAAGAACAACATTTGTGGTGTCTTTCAGATGCCTACCAAGGTAGTGTAAAAACTACCAGGAGAACTCCTGTCTGGCACCTTCCCCGGTGGAGTTGTGCAGGGGGTGTGTTTGGAACATTTTGCCACCGGCCGAGTCCAAAATTCAGCGTTTCCCCATCTCAGCCCAGAAAGCAGGTAGAACAACTTTTGTGGTGTCTTTCAGATGCCTACCAAGGTAGTGTAAAAACTACCAGGAGAACTCCTGTCTGGCACCTTCCCCGGTGGAGTTGTGCAGGGGGTGTGTTTGGAACATTTTGTCACCGGCCGAGTCCAAAATTCAGCGGTTCCCCATCTCAGCCCACAAAGCAGGTAGAACAACTTTTCTTGTGCCTTTCAGCTGCCTACCAAGGTAGTGTAAAAACTACCAACAGAATTCGTTCCTGGCACCTTCCCCGGTGGAGTTGTGCATGGGGTGTGTTTGGAACATTTTGTCACCGGCCGAGTCCAAAATTCAGCGGTTCCCCATCTCAGCCCAGAAAGCAGGTAGAACAACTTTTGTGGTGTCTTTCAGATGCCTACCAAGGTAGTGTAAAAACTACCAGGAGAACTCCTGTCTGGCACCTTCCCCGGTGGAGTTGTGCAGGGGGTGTGTTTGGAACATTTTGTCACCAGCCGAGTCCAAAATTCAGCGGTTCCCCATCTCAGCCCAGAAAGCAGGTAGAACAACTTTTTTGGTGCCTTTCATATGCCTACCAAGGTAGTGTAAAAACTACCAGGAGAACTCCTGTCTGGCACCTTCCCCGGTGGAGTTGTGCATGGGGTGTCTGTGAAACATTTTGTCACCGGCCGACTCCAAAAATCAGCGGTTCCCCATCTCAGCCCAGAAAGCAGGTAGAACAACTTTTGTGGTGTCTTTCAGATGCCTACCGGAGCAATGTAAAAACTACCAGGAGAACTCCTGTCTGGCACCTTCCCCGGTGGAGTTGTGCAGGGGGTGTGTTTGGAACATTTTGTCACCAGCCGAGTCCAAAATTCAGCTGTTCCCCATCTCAGCCCAGAAAGCAGGTAGAACAACTTTTGTGGTGTCTTTCAGATGCCTACCAAGGTAGTGTAAAAACTACGAAGAGAACTCCTGTCTGGCACCTTCCCCGGTGGAGTTGTGCATGGGGTGTGTTTGGAACATTTTGTCACCGGCCGAGTCCAAAATTCAGCGATTCCCCATCTCAGCCCAGAAAGCAGGTAGAACAACTTTTGTGGTGTCTTTCAGATGCCTACCAAGGTAGTGTAAAAACTACCAGGAGAACTCCTGTCTGGCACCTTCCCCGGTGGAGTTGTGCATGGGGTGTGTTTGGAACATTTTGTCACCAGCCGAGTCCAAAATTCAGCGGTTCCCCATCTCAGCCCAGAAAGCAGGTAGAACAACTTTTGTGGTGCCTTTCAGCTGCCTACCAAGGTAGTGTAAAAACTACCAAGAGAACTCCTGTCTGGCACCTTCCCCGGTGGAGTTGTGCATGGGGTGTGTTTGGAACATTTTGTCACCGGCCGAGTCCAAAATTCAGCGGTTCCCCATCTCAGCCCAGAAAGCAGGAAGAACAACATTTGTGGTGTCTTTCAGATGCCTACCAAGGTAGTGTAAAAACTACCAGGAGAACTCCTGTCTGGCACCTTCCCCGGTGGAGTTGTGCAGGGGGTGTGTTTGGAACATTTTGTCACCAGCCGACTCCAAAATTCAGCGGTTCCCCATCTCAGCCCAGAAAGCAGGTAGAACAACTTTTGTGGTGCCTTTCAGCTGCCTACCAAGGTAGTGTAAAAACTACCAACAGAATTCGTTCCTGGCACCTTCCCCAGTGGAGTTGTGCATGGGGTGTGTTTGGAACATTTTGTCACCGGCCGACTCCAAAATTCAGCGGTTCCCCATCTCAGCCCAGAAAGCAGGTAGAACAACTTTTGTGGTGTCTTTCAGATGCCTACCAAGGTAGTGTAAAAACTACCAGGAGAACTCCTGTCTGGCACCTTCCCCGGTGGAGTTGTGCAGGGGGTGTGTTTGGAACATTTTGTCACCAGCCGAGTCCAAAATTCAGCGTTTCCCCATCTCAGCCCAGAAAGCAGGTAGAACAACTTTTGTGGTGTCTTTCAGATGCCTACCAAGGTAGTGTAAAAACTACCAGGAGAACTCCTGTCTGGCACCTTCCCCGGTGGAGTTGTGCAGGGGGTGTGTTTGGAACATTTTGTCACCGGCCGAGTCCAAAATTCAGCGGTTCCCCATCTCAGCCCACAAAGCAGGTAGAACAACTTTTCTTGTGCCTTTCAGCTGCCTACCAAGGTAGTGTAAAAACTACCAACAGAATTCGTTCCTGGCACCTTCCCCGGTGGAGTTGTGCATGGGGTGTGTTTGGAACATTTTGTCACCGGCCGAGTCCAAAATTCAGCGGTTCCCCATCTCAGCCCAGAAAGCAGGTAGAACAACTTTTGTGGTGTCTTTCAGATGCCTACCAAGGTAGTGTAAAAACTACCAGGAGAACTCCTGTCTGGCACCTTCCCCGGTGGAGTTGTGCAGGGGGTGTGTTTGGAACATTTTGTCACCAGCCGAGTCCAAAATTCAGCGGTTCCCCATCTCAGCCCAGAAAGCAGGTAGAACAACTTTTGTGGTGTCTTTCATATGCCTACCAAGGTAGTGTAAAAACTACCAGGAGAACTCCTGTCTGGCACCTTCCCCGGTGGAGTTGTGCATGGGGTGTCTGTGAAACATTTTGTCACCGGCCGACTCCAAAAATCAGCGGTTCCCCATCTCAGCCCAGAAAGCTGGTAGAACAACTTTTGTGGTGTCTTTCAGATGCCTACCAAGGTAGTGTAAAAACTACTAAGAGAACTCCTGTCTGGCACCTTCCCCGGTGGAGTTGTGCATGGGGTGTGTTTGGAACATTTTGTCACCGGCCGAGTCCAAAATTCAGCTGTTCCCCATCTCAGCCCAGAAAGCAGGTACAACAACTTTTGTGGTGTCTTTCAGATGCCTACCAAGGTAGTGTAAAAACTATCAGGAGAACTCCTGTCTGGCACCTTCCCCGGTGGAGTTGTGCATGGGGTGTCTGTGAAACATTTTGTCACCGGCCGACTCCAAAAATCAGCGGTTCCCCATCTCAGCCCAGAAAGCAGGTAGAACAACTTTTGTGGTGTCTTTCAGATGCCTACCGGAGCAATGTAAAAACTACCAGGAGAACTCCTGTCTGGCACCTTCCCCGGTGGAGTTGTGCAGGGGGTGTGTTTGGAACATTTTGTCACCAGCCGAGTCCAAAATTCAGCTGTTCCCCATCTCAGCCCAGAAAGCAGGTAGAACAACTTTTGTGGTGTCTTTCAGATGCCTACCAAGGTAGTGTAAAAACTACGAAGAGAACTCCTGTCTGGCACCTTCCCCGGTGGAGTTGTGCATGGGGTGTGTTTGGAACATTTTGTCACCGGCCGACTCCAAAATTCAGCGATTCCCCATCTCAGCCCAGAAAGCAGGTAGAACAACTTTTGTGGTGTCTTTCAGATGCCTACCAAGGTAGTGTAAAAACTACCAGGAGAACTCCTGTCTGGCACCTTCCCCGGTGGAGTTGTGCAGGGGGTGTGTTTGGAACATTTTGTCACCGGCCGACTCCAAAATTCAGCGGTTCCCCATCTCAGCCCAGAAAGCAGGTAGAACAACTTTTGTGGTGCCTTTCAGCTGCCTACCAAGGTAGTGTAAAAACTACCAAGAGAACTCCTGTCTGGCACCTTCCCCGGTGGAGTTGTGCATGGGGTGTGTTTGGAACATTTTGTCACCGGCCGAGTCCAAAATTCAGCGGTTCCCCATCTCAGCCCAGAAAGCAGGAAGAACAACATTTGTGGTGTCTTTCAGATGCCTACCAAGGTAGTGTAAAAACTACCAGGAGAACTCCTGTCTGGCACCTTCCCCGGTGGAGTTGTGCAGGGGGTGTGTTTGGAACATTTTGTCACCAGCCGACTCCAAAATTCAGCGGTTCCCCATCTCAGCCCAGAAAGCAGGTAGAACAACTTTTGTGGTGCCTTTCAGCTGCCTACCAAGGTAGTGTAAAAACTACCAACAGAATTCGTTCCTGGCACCTTCCCCAGTGGAGTTGTGCATGGGGTGTGTTTGGAACATTTTGTCACCGGCCGAGTCCAAAATTCAGCGGTTCCCCATCTCAGCCCAGAAAGCAGGTAGAACAACTTTTGTGGTGTCTTTCAGATGCCTACCAAGGTAGTGTAAAAACTACCAGGAGAACTCCTGTCTGGCACCTTCCCCGGTGGAGTTGTGCAGGGGGTGTGTTTGGAACATTTTGTCACCAGCCGAGTCCAAAATTCAGCGTTTCCCCATCTCAGCCCAGAAAGCAGGTAGAACAACTTTTGTGGTGTCTTTCAGATGCCTACCAAGGTAGTGTAAAAACTACCAGGAGAACTCCTGTCTGGCACCTTCCCCGGTGGAGTTGTGCAGGGGGTGTGTTTGGAACATTTTGTCACCGGCCGAGTCCAAAATTCAGCGGTTCCCCATCTCAGCCCACAAAGCAGGTAGAACAACTTTTCTTGTGCCTTTCAGCTGCCTACCAAGGTAGTGTAAAAACTACCAACAGAATTCGTTCCTGGCACCTTCCCCGGTGGAGTTGTGCATGGGGTGTGTTTGGAACATTTTGTCACCGGCCGAGTCCAAAATTCAGCGGTTCCCCATCTCAGCCCAGAAAGCAGGTAGAACAACTTTTGTGGTGTCTTTCAGATGCCTACCAAGGTAGTGTAAAAACTACCAGGAGAACTCCTGTCTGGCACCTTCCCCGGTGGAGTTGTGCAGGGGGTGTGTTTGGAACATTTTGTCACCAGCCGACTCCAAAATTCAGCGGTTCCCCATCTCAGCCCAGAAAGCAGGTAGAACAACTTTTGTGGTGTCTTTCAGATGCCTACCAAGGTAGTGTAAAAACTACCATGAGAACTCCTGTCTGGCACCTTCCCCGGTGGAGTTGTGCATGGGGTGTCTGTGAAACATTTTGTCACCGGCCGAGTCCAAAATTCAGCGGTTCCCCATCTCAGCCCAGAAAGCTGGTAGAACAACTTTTGTGGTGTCTTTCAGATGCCTACCAAGGTAGTGTAAAAACTACCAAGAGAACTCCTGTCTGGCACCTTCCCCGGTGGAGTTGTGCATGGGGTGTGTTTGGAACATTTTGTCACCGGCCGAGTCCAAAAATCAGCGGTTCCCCATCTCAGCCCAGAAAGCAGGTAGAACAACTTTTGTGGTGTCTTTCAGATGCCTACTGGAGCAATGTAAAAACTACCAGGAGAACTCCTGTCTGGCACCTTCCCCGGTGGAGTTGTGCAGGGGGTGTGTTTGGAACATTTTGTCACCAGCCGAGTCCAAAATTCAGCTGTTCCCCATCTCAGCCCAGAAAGCAGGTAGAACAACTTTTGTGGTGTCTTTCAGATGCCTACCAAGGTAGTGTAAAAACTACGAAGAGAACTCCTGTCTGGCACCTTCCCCGGTGGAGTTGTGCATGGGGTGTGTTTGGAACATTTTGTCACCGGCCGAGTCCAAAATTCAGCGATTCCCCATCTCAGCCCAGAAAGCAGGTAGAACAACTTTTGTGGTGTCTTTCAGATGCCTACCAAGGTAGTGTAAAAACTACCAGGAGAACTCCTGTCTGGCACCTTCCCCGGTGGAGTTGTGCATGGGGTGTGTTTGGAACATTTTGTCACCAGCCGAGTCCAAAATTCAGCGTTTCCCCATCTCAGCCCAGAAAGCAGGTAGAACAACTTTTGTGGTGTCTTTCAGATGCCTACCAAGGTAGTGTAAAAACTACCAGGAGAACTCCTGTCTGGCACCTTCCCCGGTGGAGTTGTGCATGGGGTGTGTTTGGAACATTTTGTCACCGGCCGAGTCCAAAATTCAGCGATTCCCCATCTCAGCCCAGAAAGCAGGTAGAACAACTTTTGTGGTGTCTTTCAGATGCCTACCAAGGTAGTGTAAAAACTACCAGGAGAACTCCTGTCTGGCACCTTCCGTGGTGGAGTTGTGCATGGGGTGTGTTTGGAACATTTTGTCACCGGCCGACTCCAAAATTCAGCTGTTCCCCATCTCAGCCCAGAAAGCAGGTAGAACAACTTTTGTGGTGTCTTTCAGATGCCTACCAAGGTAGTGTAAAAACTACCAAGAGAACTCCTGTCTGGCACCTTCCCCGGTGGAGTTGTGCATGGGGTGTGTTTGGAACATTTTGTCAACGGCCGACTCCAAAATTCAGCGGTTCCCCATCTCAGCCCACAAAGCAGGTACAACAACTTTTCTTGTGCCTTTCAGCTGCCTACCAAGGTAGTGTAAAAACTACCAACAGAATTCGTTCCTGGCACCTTCCCCGGTGGAGTTGTGCATGGGGTGTCTGTGAAACATTTTGTCACCGGCCGAGTCCAAAATTCAGCTGTTCCCCATCTCAGCCCAGAAAGCAGGTAGAACAACTTTTGTGGTGTCTTTCAGATGCCTACCGGAGCAATGTAAAAACTACCAGGAGAACTCCTGTCTGGCACCTTCCCCGGTGGAGTTGTGCAGGGGGTGTTTTTGGAACATTTTGTCACCAGCCGACTCCAAAATTCAGCGTTTCCCCATCTCAGCCCAGAAAGCAGGCAGAACAACTTTTGTGGTGTCTTTCAGATGCCTACCAAGGTAGTGTAAAAACTACCAGGAGAACTCCTGTCTGGCACCTTCCCCGGTGGAGTTGTGCATGGGGTGTCTGTGAAACATTTTGTCACCGGCCGACTCCAAAATTCAGCGGTTCCCCATCTCAGCCCAGAAAGCAGGTATAACAACTTTTGTGGTGTCTTTCAGATGCCTACCGGAGCAATGTAAAAACTACCAGGAGAACTCCTGTCTGGCACCTTCCCCGGTGGAGTTGTGCAGGGGGTGTGTTTGGAACATTTTATCACCAGCCGAGTCCAAACTTCAGCTATTCCCCATCTCAGCCCAGAAAGCAGGTAGAACAACTTTTGTGGTGTCTTTCAGATGCCTACCAAGGTAGTGTAAAAACTACTAAGAGAACTCCTGTCTGGCACCTTCCCCGGTGGAGTTGTGCATGGGGTGTGTTTGGAACATTTTGTCACCAGCCGAGTCCAAAATTCAGCGTTTCCCCATCTCAGCCCAGAAAGCAGGTAGAACAACTTCTGTGGTGTCTTTCAGCTGCCTACCAAGGTAGTGTAAAAACTACTAAGAGAACTCCTGTCTGGCACCTTCCCCGGTGGAGTTGTGCATGGGGTGTGTTTGGAACATTTTGTCACCAGCCGAGTCCAAAATTCAGCGTTTCCCTATCTCAGCCCAGAAAGCAGGTAGAACAACTTTTGTGGTGCCTTTCAGCTGCCTACCAAGGTAGTGTAAAAACTACCAACAGAATTCGTTCCTGGCACCTTCCCCGGTGGAGTTGTGCAGGGGGTGTGTTTGGAACATTTTGTCACCAGCCGAGTCCAAAATTCAGCGATTCCCCATCTCAGCCCACAAAGCAGGTAGAACAACTTTTGTGGTGTCTTTCAGATGCCTACCGGAGCAATGTAAAAACTACCAGGAGAACTCCTGTCTGGCACCTTCCGTGGTGGAGTTGTGCATGGGGTGTGTTTGGAACATTTTGTCACCGGCCGAGTCCAAAATTCAGCGGTTCCCCATCTCAGCCCAGAAAGCAGGTAGAACAACTTTTGTGGTGTCTTTCAGATGCCTACCAAGGTAGTGTAAAAACTACCAGGAGAACTCCTGTCTGGCACCTTCCCCGGTGGAGTTGTGCATGGGGTGTGTTTGGAACATTTTGTCACCGGCCGACTCCAAAATTCAGCGATTCCCCATCTCAGCCCAGAAAGCAGGTAGAACAACTTTTGTGGTGTCTTTCAGATGCCTACCAAGGTAGTGTAAAAACTACCAGGAGAACTCCTGTCTGGCACCTTCCGTGGTGGAGTTGTGCATGGGGTGTGTTTGGAACATTTTGTCACCGGCCGACTCCAAAATTCAGCGGTTCCCCATCTCAGCCCAGAAAGCAGGTAGAACAACTTTTGTGGTGCCTTTCAGATGCCTACCAAGGTAGTGTAAAAACTACCAAGAGAACTCCTGTCTGGCACCTTCCCCGGTGGAGTTGTGCATGGGGTGTGTTTGGAACATTTTGTCAACGGCCGACTCCAAAATTCAGCGGTTCCCCATCTCAGCCCAGAAAGCAGGTACAACAACTTTTCTTGTGCCTTTCAGCTGCCTACCAAGGTAGTGTAAAAACTACCAACAGAATTCTTTCCTGGCACCTTCCGTGGTGGAGTTGTGCATGGGGTGTCTGTGAAACATTTTGTCACCGGCCGACTCCAAAATTCAGCGATTCCCCATCTCAGCCCAGAAAGCAGGTAGAACAACTTTTGTGGTGTCTTTCAGATGCCTACCGGAGCAATGTAAAAACTACCAGGAGAACTCCTGTCTGGCACCTTCCCCGGTGGAGTTGTGCATGGGGTGTGTTTGGAACATTTTGTCACCAGCCGACTCCAAAATTCAGCGTTTCCCCATCTCAGCCCAGAAAGCAGGTAGAACAACTTTTGTGGTGTCTTTCAGATGCCTACCAAGGTAGTGTAAAAACTACTAAGAGAACTCCTGTCTGGCACCTTCCCCGGTGGAGTTGTGCATGGGGTGTGTTTGGAACATTTTGTCACCGGCCGACTCCAAAATTCAGCGATTCCCCATCTCAGCCCAGAAAGCAGGTAGAACAACTTTTGTGGTGTCTTTCAGATGCCTACCAAGGTAGTGTAAAAACTACCAGGAGAACTCCTGTCTGGCACCTTCCGTGGTGGAGTTGTGCATGGGGTGTGTTTGGAACATTTTTCACCAGCCGAGTCCAAAATTCAGCTGTTCCCCATCTCAGCCCAGAAAGCAGGTAGAACAACTTTTGTGGTGTCTTTCAGATGCCTACCGGAGCAATGTAAAAACTACCAGGAGAACTCCTGTCTGGCACCTTCCCCGGTGGAGTTGTGCAGGGGGTGTGTTTGGAACATTTTGTCACCAGCCGACTCCAAAATTCAGCGGTTCCCCATCTCAGCCCACAAAGCAGGTACAACAACTTTTCTTGTGCCTTTCAGCTGCCTACCAAGGTAGTGTAAAAACTACCAACAGAATTCGTTCCTGGCACCTTCCCCGGTGGAGTTGTGCATGGGGTGTCTGTGGAACATTTTGTCACCGGCCGACTCCAAAATTCAGCGGTTCCCCATCTCAGCCCAGAAAGCAGGTAGAACAACTTTTGTGGTGTCTTTCAGATGCCTACCGGAGCAATGTAAAAACTACCAGGAGAACTCCTGTCTGGCACCTTCCCCGGTGGAGTTGTGCAGGGGGTGTGTTTGGAACATTTTGCCACCAGCCGACTCCAAAGTTCAGCGGTTCCCCATCCTAGCCCAGAAAGCAGGAAGAACAACTTTTGTGGTGCCTTTCAAATGCCTACCAAGGTAGTGTAAAAACTACCAAGAGAACTCCTTTCTGGCACCTTCCCCGGTGGAGTTGTGCATGGGGTGTCTGTGAAACATTTTGTCACCGGCCGAGTCCAAAATTCAGCGGTTCCCCATCTCAGCCCAGAAAGCAGGTAGAACAACTTTTGTGGTGTCTTTCAGATGCCTACCGGAGCAATGTAAAAACTACCAGGAGAACTCCTGTCTGGCACCTTCCCCGGTGGAGTTGTGCAGGGGGTGTGTTTGGAACATTTTGTCACCAGCCGAGTCCAAAATTCAGCGATTCCCCATCTCAGCCCAGAAAGCAGGTAGAACAACTTTTGTGGTGTCTTTCAGATGCCTACCGGATCAATGTAAAAACTATCAGGAGAACTCCTGTCTGGCACCTTCCGTGGTGGAGTTGTGCATGGGGTGTGTTTGGAACATTTTGTCACCGGCCGAGTCCAAAATTCAGCGGTTCCCCATCTCAGCCCAGAAAGCAGGTAGAACAACTTTTGTGGTGTCTTTCAGATGCCTACCAAGGTAGTGTAAAAACTACCAGGAGAACTCCTGTCTGGCACCTTCCCCGGTGGAGTTGTGCATGGGGTGTGTTTGGAACATTTTGTCACCGGCCGAGTCCAAAATTCAGCGATTCCCCATCTCAGCCCAGAAAGCAGGTAGAACAACTTTTGTGGTGTCTTTCAGATGCCTACCAAGGTAGTGTAAAAACTACCAGGAGAACTCCTGTCTGGCACCTTCCCCGGTGGAGTTGTGCAGGGGGTGTGTTTGGAACATTTTGCCACCAGCCGACTCCAAAATTCAGCGGTTCCCCATCTCAGCCCAGAAAGCAGGTACAACAACTTTTGTGGTGCCTTTCAGATGCCTACCAAGGTAGTGTAAAAACTACTAAGAGAACTCCTGTCTGGCACCTTCCCCGGTGGAGTTGTGCATGGGGTGTGTTTGGAACATTTTGTCACCAGCCGAGTCCAAAATTCAGCGGTTCCCCATCTCAGCCCAGAAAGCAGGTAGAACAACTTTTGTGGTGCCTTTCAGCTGCCTACCGGATCAATGTAAAAACTACCAGGAGAACTCCTGTCTGGCACCTTCCCCGGTGGAGTTGTGCAGGGGGTGTGTTTGGAACATTTTGCCACCAGCCGACTCCAAAATTCAGCGGTTCCCCATCTCAGCCCAGAAAGCAGGTAGAACAACTTTTGTGGTGCCTTTCAAATGCCTACCAAGGTAGTGTAAAAACCACCAGGAGAACTCCTGTCTGGCACCTTCCCCGGTGGAGTTGTGCATGGGGTGTCTGTGAAACATTTTGTCACCGGCCGACTCCAAAAATCAGCGGTTCCCCATCTCAGCCCAGAAAGCAGGTAGAACAACTTTTGTGGTGTCTTTCAGATGCCTACCGGAGCAATGTAAAAACTACCAGGAGAACTCCTGTCTGGCACCTTCCCCGGTGGAGTTGTGCAGGGGGTGTGTTTGGAACATTTTGTCACCAGCCGAGTCCAAAATTCAGCTGTTCCCCATCTCAGCCCAGAAAGCAGGTAGAACAACTTTTGTGGTGTCTTTCAGATGCCTACCAAGGTAGTGTAAAAACTACGAAGAGAACTCCTGTCTGGCACCTTCCCCGGTGGAGTTGTGCATGGGGTGTGTTTGGAACATTTTGTCACCGGCCGAGTCCAAAATTCAGCGATTCCCCATCTCAGCCCAGAAAGCAGGTAGAACAACTTTTGTGGTGTCTTTCAGATGCCTACCAAGGTAGTGTAAAAACTACCAGGAGAACTCCTGTCTGGCACCTTCCCCGGTGGAGTTGTGCATGGGGTGTGTTTGGAACATTTTGTCACCAGCCGAGTCCAAAATTCAGCGGTTCCCCATCTCAGCCCAGAAAGCAGGTAGAACAACTTTTGTGGTGCCTTTCAGCTGCCTACCAAGGTAGTGTAAAAACTACCAAGAGAACTCCTGTCTGGCACCTTCCCCGGTGGAGTTGTGCATGGGGTGTGTTTGGAACATTTTGTCACCGGCCGAGTCCAAAATTCAGCGGTTCCCCATCTCAGCCCAGAAAGCAGGAAGAACAACATTTGTGGTGTCTTTCAGATGCCTACCAAGGTAGTGTAAAAACTACCAGGAGAACTCCTGTCTGGCACCTTCCCCGGTGGAGTTGTGCAGGGGGTGTGTTTGGAACATTTTGTCACCAGCCGACTCCAAAATTCAGCGGTTCCCCATCTCAGCCCAGAAAGCAGGTAGAACAACTTTTGTGGTGCCTTTCAGCTGCCTACCAAGGTAGTGTAAAAACTACCAACAGAATTCGTTCCTGGCACCTTCCCCAGTGGAGTTGTGCATGGGGTGTGTTTGGAACATTTTGTCACCGGCCGACTCCAAAATTCAGCGGTTCCCCATCTCAGCCCAGAAAGCAGGTAGAACAACTTTTGTGGTGTCTTTCAGATGCCTACCAAGGTAGTGTAAAAACTACCAGGAGAACTCCTGTCTGGCACCTTCCCCGGTGGAGTTGTGCAGGGGGTGTGTTTGGAACATTTTGTCACCAGCCGAGTCCAAAATTCAGCGTTTCCCCATCTCAGCCCAGAAAGCAGGTAGAACAACTTTTGTGGTGTCTTTCAGATGCCTACCAAGGTAGTGTAAAAACTACCAGGAGAACTCCTGTCTGGCACCTTCCCCGGTGGAGTTGTGCAGGGGGTGTGTTTGGAACATTTTGTCACCGGCCGAGTCCAAAATTCAGCGGTTC